>NC_142922.1:12849307-13149307 GCF_054131065.1 Drosophila arizonae | reverse complement strand
AAGTCCTTTTGTTGTTGTTTCTGCTTAGTTTCGTATTTACCAGAAATATTGGCTTTATTTTCGACTATGATTTGTGTGCTATAAATATTGTTATATGATTTGAGTACAATTTTTATATATTGTATGCCAAAGACAAAATTCAACCCAACCACCTGCCGCCCCTCACCTCGCCCATTTCGCATCCGACTGACGCTCATGTTAAGAGGTTCTAGTTTTTGGTTTATAACGAAAGCCTTATGCATAACATCTTTCTCTCTATTTCTCCAAAACGCTTGCATAATCCTCTCACACACACACACAAACACACGTACGTCCACTTTGTCACCTATACACATACACATCGCCCGCTTCTCTGCTCTGTCTCTCGCACATTTCATCGAAAGAATCTCGAAAATCCACTGAACTCGAACCAAAACAAGAACAAGACATAATCAATCCCAGCACCGATCTAGCAACGGACGAGGACGCTGCAGCAGCCAATGAAGAGATCCACGAAGACAACAATAACAACGACGAAGACGAAGAAGATAACGACAACGACGACGACGACGACGATGATGATGATGAAGACGATGAGCAATTTATGGCAGAGTTGGCCAGCGTCACGTCAGATCTCGATGACATTGCTCCGTATGCGATTCCCAAGGCAGTCACTCCCATGCCCACGGTGCTGCCGTCTGTGCTCAAGCGCAAGCAATTCACCATAGTGCGCTCGCTGACGCCGCTGCAGCCGGCGAACTCACCACACCAGCAGCTGAAGCATCTGCATCAGCGGCGCGTCGAGACGCCGCCAACGGTTATAACGCGCGTGCCAACACCGACGCTGACGCCAACGTCGACGCCGACGTCCACGATCATTGCGACGGCTGCGTCGCTGCCGCGAAATCATTTTACCATCATACGCACACAACAAAGAACCGTTACACCACAGCACACCACACCGCCGCCATTGTTTTTCAAGAGCTCAAAAGCTCAGACATCAACATTAGCATTAACCCCATCTCCATCAATAATAACAACAACAACAACAACAGCAAGTTCAATAACAACCACCAACACCAACACCATCAACACCACAACAACATCATCGACAACAACAACAACAACTAGTCACTGTAACGAGCAACTTATTCAATTTCCCAATAATTTCAATAATGCTGCTGCTGCAACAACAACGGCAACAACAACAACAACAAACAATACTAATACCCATCCACCACCACCACCAACAACAACAACAACAACAACGTCTATAATACGCAAACTGTTGACACTGCAAGATGGCAACAAGGCCACCGGACGAGCAGCCATACTGTACGACGCCTTGGTGCTGGACACGCTGCACGGCAACGACGAGGACGACGACGATGATGACGAGGGCGGCGACAACGACAACGACAACAGTGCTGAGCATGCGATGGAGCAACAACGACAGCAACAAGTGTCCATAAAGGCGACAACTGTGCAGCAGCAGCAGCAGCAGCAACAGCAGCAGCCAGCAACAATGTTGCTAATCACCGACGTCAACAGCTACAATCAGACACATGTTGCGGCGTCCACGTCGGGGGCAACATTGCGCCCGTTGTCGTTCATCAGCATCAATGCGTGCAACAAGATCACGCTGCCGGCCAATACGCGGATATTGAGCACAACGGCTACCATGACCACGCCCACGCTGACGGTGCTAACCAAGGCGGCGGGGGCAGCGGGGGCCACAAATCATAGTACTAATAAAGCCAATGAACTAACCATAACAGCAACTGTCGATAGCGGCAACAACAGCAACAACAACAACAACAATAATAATAATAATAATCATAGTAAACGCATTAACAACAACAATAGCAACAACAACAACAACAATAGCATTAACAACGATGCCACCACCATTCTTATGATCAACTCCAACTCATCCGCAGCCCATCAGGCCTGTGTGCCCAACTCGCCGGCGGCCGTCAGCCTGGGGCATGCCGCCAGCATTGCCACGCCGCCCGCCTCGGCGCCAGCGCAAATTCTTGGCTCTGGCGGCCCGGCGCCACCTCAGAAAATGTTCTTCACCATGGGCCATCCGGTAAGTGCAGCAGGTTGACTTAATTCTCGTGCCCGTTGACTAACCTTGAATTTCAATTGCATTATCCTTAGTATCCATTGCTGCCGCCGCCGCACCAGCAGGGCTCGACCGGTCTGGAGCACCTGCAGCTGGAGGCATTTGCACCTGGCTACCTCTTCAAGAAGCACAACAGCGGCCTGGGAGTGCAGGGTGCGCCGCCACTGCCATCGGTCGTGGCACAGACGACGCTGCGCCTGCACGGCTACCCGGCCAGTGGCCACGGCCAGGAGCAGCAGCCGGCTAGCTCGCCCTCGTTCAAGTCGATGCCCTCGACGCCCAAATCGGCGACATATCATCACAGTGCCCAGCCGGACTCGTCGGGCAAGCGCAGCGGCAGCAGTGAGGCTGCCGAAGACGCCGACGTGGATGTCGAGGTGGACACCGATGGCCAGCAGCAATTCGTGCTGGCGCCGACGCCAGCGCAGCTGGGATGTGCTCCGCTGCAGCGGCGCAAGAACTTATGTAAGTGCCAGCAGCTGGATATTTCTATTGAATGACCATTGTAATCCAATTCTGTCCATAAATGCAGCTCAAAGCAAGTCGGATAACGTGGTCAGCAGCACGGGCGGCTATGGAGGCGTCAGCAATGGCCAGCACATTGGACGCAAGCTGCACTCGCCCACAATGATGGAGGTGAACAGCAGCAGCCTCAGCTCCGCCCTGCCCACGCCCACCTCATCGACGACAACGCCCAACAGCGACGAGCAGCAGCCGCTGTCGCCCCCGGTCCACGGCAACAATGTGAGCAGTCAGGCTGCCAAGTCGCCCATTAGGAGCGTGCCGGCCTCTGCACCCGCCGTGGTGTCGCGCAAGAAGAAGAGCGATGAAGTTAACAAGTAAGCTAGGCCACGCCCATTGCATTATACGTTAAACTAAGCCTTGAACCTTTCCTTTTGAAGTGTGCTGCTGGACTTTGAGAAGAAGTACAAGGCGCTGCCGCAGTTCAAGCCGGAGGACTGCCAATCGCCCAGCGCCATTGCTGTGCCGTCGCCGCCGCGTGTCTACGGCACGAACTATCGCAAAAAGAATGCCGTGCAGGCACCGGTGCAGAAACTAAGTACGTATGCGCTAGGAAGACTTCTCTTATATAGTCATATATGCATATTCTAATACAAATTTTGAATCGTTCAGCTGGCGAGGATGATTCGATTGATGAGCCTGCATCGGCGCCGCCGACAACCACACAGCGTTTCTTTGGCGCCGACTTCAACAATGATCTGAGAGGTAAACTAAGACCAAGTAGTCCGCACATTTACACAAACGCAACCGGAACTAATCATCCATTTGCTGCAGAACTGGAGACCGGCGATCAAGCGGGCCGTTCGCCGCGCACACCCAAAACGCCGTTGCAGAGCGCACGCTCCGATGTCAGCGAAAAGGGACACCGCAAGGTCCTCGAAACGCGTCGCAATCTGGTCATGCAGCTGTTCAACGAGCACGGCGTCTTCCCATCCGCTCAGGCAACCATTGCTTTTCAGGTGTGTAACTAGAGAAATACCATTTGTATCTCATGCTAAAGCTGCGAATCTCTTACAGACCAAACACATTGATGTGTTCCCACGCAAGCAGGACCTGCAGCTAAAGATACGCGAGGTGCGCCAGAAGAACATGGGCCATCCGCCCAGGACGCCGCACTCGGCCGGTCCCAACACGCCATCCGACAACAATCCCTCATCAGCCACGCTGAGCGCCAATCTGAACAGCCAAACAAACGTTGGAGGGTCTGCAGGTAATTGACGAAATGCTGCACCTGAGCACTGAGAGAGTGCATGTAAACGAATATAAAGATCTGTGAGCACTAGAGAATGTAATATTCATAGTCAAGGAACAGTTGAAGGAACAGAATATAGATAGTAGTTTATTATTATTTATTACTCATTATCTGCTGCAAATAATGTAATATTTGAATATATCAATTATCTTTTAACTATATGTATATAGTTCTATCTATATGACATGCCAACATTTTCAACTTACTCTTCAAACTCTGTTTTGTTAATAGATTCCTTAATCTCAATATCCTTTCAACTTACTTTTTACACGATTTTCATTTCAATTTGTGGATAGATGCCTTAATATGAATATTCTTATCAATGAAGACAGTTCAGATAGATTTTTTTCCTTTCTTTAAATCTTTCTGTATAAATCAAAATTATATCACAATTTAAAAAAAAAAAAACGTTTAAAAAGTATTCCCAACTTAGCCCAGTTTTCTTCCTCATTTAACGTTGCCCTCTCCATTTGGATTTGGATTGTAAATTGTTAATTTGAATTCCCCTTTTCTATTCTGAAAACATTGTATAGATGTTTTTTCGTATTATTATGCGACAGGTATGCACCAGCCACACTAATAGAAACAACAAAGGCAACATCAACAGCAACAACGACGCTCGGAGCAACAACTACAACAACAACAATAGAAACAGCAACCACAGCCATAAACTTGTCTGCAACACAGGAAGCGTTTAAAGGAGCTCAAAGGTCGGTGCTTAGCAGGATAACAGGATCTGAGTGGAACGAGCTGCGAGTGACAAATTACTTGAAATTAGTAAACGAAATAGGAATAACAAAATTTATAATTGCAGCAGCGCACACACACACACACAAATAATCCAAACACACACACACACAAACATAGATACTGCGCATGTATGAGATACATGTGAAAGAAAAACAAAACAAACAAAAAAAACAACAGAAATAGTTTATATTGAAGCAAAGCAAAATCGAAGAGATGAAAAAAACAAAAAAACAAAAAACAAAATAATATATATTAAAATTTTTAATTGCAATAGGCATTTTTACTACAAGCGTAACAGAGACAGAGAGACACTAGAGAAGGAAAGAGAGAGAGTAGGAATGAATTTATTAAGCAGCTTAATAAATCCAGAATTGAAGAGGTTACCAGTTGGAAGATAGAACTTTTTGAAGAATATATGAAGTACATACCGTATGGAAACATTATTGTATAATGGCTTAGTTATTAATTTACAGGCAAACAAGCAACAAACAACTACAACAACAACAATAAACAAGCAAACACAATGAATATAAGCAAAAAGAAATAATATTATTAAGAACAAAAAACAAACCCAATACGAATTGCACATTAATTTTGAAGTGTATTTAGCACAAGTCAAAAAAAAAAAACAAAAAAACAAAAAAAAAACAAAGAATTGTATAAAAATGAACTCAAAACACACAAATCGATAACAAAACACAATTTGTAAGCGGTGTGGCGAAATTGTAGTTGTATTGTACCATACTTATATATTTATACAAAATATATATATGTATATATATATGTATATGTATATATATATATATATATTTAATTAGTCTTAAAGGTTTTCGAGAGAAACAAAAACCGCACGTAAAAATGCTTTTAAATTGTCAGCTTTTTTTCATGGAAACATTTCATTTTTTAAATTGTATGTACATTATTCTACTATTAATCTGGCCCTATTTTTTTACACTGTTGTCTATTTAATTTTGAATAAACAAATCTAATTTATATAATTAATTAGCTTAGTTTAGATCGTTGTTTCTTTATGATTTACATGAAATTTATATGTTTAAATTGTACACAGAAAATAAATATTGAAGAACAACCACAACAACAACAACAAGAATAACAGCAAAAGCAAAAAGCAATAATGAAACAGAAATCAACAAATTGATAAACTTGAATGAAGAAAAGAAACAAACAAAATGGAAAAGCAAAAGCAAGAGAAAACTGTCTTCCACTGTTGCTGCAATATATATATATATATCTATATACACTTGAATTATGAATGTTTTAATTGTTTTTATGATTACCATTACTATTAATTATATGTTTAAATTTAGTTGTCCGTGTAGCGTCGCTTATTTAATATTATTTTATAAATAGAGTGTGTGACTGCAATTAATTTTAAATATTCATCTGGCTTTCAACAGAGACGAAAACTAAAGCAAAAAGCAAAAAACAGAAACAAATACCAATACCAACATCTGTTTAGTTTGTAAAATTAGTTCGTAGACAAGCTTTAAACAAATCACAATTCAAATGGCCCAACCTTATGAGACGCAAAATGCCAGCAACTTTGTATTATCTGGTGTGTGTGCATTCAACTTATCGTGCTGTGTCTGTTGCAACTGTCACGGGATAATTTGCGCCTTTCGGTTGCAATCTTATGTAGAGCATAATTATATTTACAATGAAAGTCTTCTGCTTTAGTTATTGCATCAGTTCTTTCAATTTGACAGTCAACTCACAACACTCACACACACACACACACACTTTCTTATTTGTGTAATAGTTAGTTATTAAAAATATATATATATATATAAAAAAAGAGAAGAAAGGTTAAAATCCAATTTGAATTGATTTACAAATTTTTAAAGCCGCACTTACTTATAATTTACAAATTAGTTTCGTTTAGCTTTTATGTTTTTTTTATGAATATAGTTGAAAACAAAATTTTATATGATAAAATAATTAAATTTTAGTGTGTTAATGTTTATATAAAAAAAAAGCAAAACAAAACAAACAAATAAAACAAAGTTTTTATCAAACGAGACGTGTGAATTATTACAGTGAAACAGCAGCTGCAACAACAACAACATCAAATATATTGCTTACACTTTGTGTTTCGTATTGGCGAAAACAAACTAAAAAACACGAAATATATGCAAGATAATTTGAATAATTTTGTTAAAACTTTGCAATATACATAATCCCAGGCTAATGAACAAGCAACTGCTAAACAGCAACTCAGATAGCGAATTTGTGCCAATGATTAAATATTATCAAATATATATACATATGTATATATATATGTATACAAAATACAACTTAAAACTTAATACGTAAAATACAAACCAGCTATTTTAATAGAGCCAATCCACAAAAAAAGGAAAAAAGGAAAAAGAATTAAGCAACCTACGGATAATCCAATCAACATCCTTCCAGAACTCTGTCGGCATTGAAATTCGTCAATTATGATAAGTGCAAGCCGCAAATATTTTGGCAATTCGCAAAATGTAAAAGAAACAAACGAAAGTAAAATAAATAAATCACAACCAATCAACTTTTGACACGCTCTAGTTTACAACAACAATATGAAGAATAAGAAGAAGAGAACTTATACAATACAAGGCATAAAGTATACAAGGAATAAATAGAAACTTTTGGCAACCAACAATTTCGACCTGACAAAATTTTTTAAGAAGAAGTTTACCAGAAAATACACAAAGTAACAAAACTTGAAGTTGACCCACAAACACACACACATACACACTCAAAGCAAAAATGGCGTTTCGGATACAAAATTCTAAAATTCAGGTATAAAAGAAAAACAAATAGTGTTGTATAATGTTAAATTTTTTAAAAAACAATATAAAATATTTAACTATTTATAAAAAAGAAAAATCACAAAAAAAAAAAACATAAAAATGAATAAGAAGAAAATGTGAGTAAACTATACATAAGCTTGTTCAAAATTTACAACGTGCTTTTACAACAACAAAAATTATTGTAGAAACCAGATTTGGATGTGTATAAATCATACGTATGTATATGTACTATATTTTTTCAAAAACAAAAACTGTATTTTAAAAGGGCTTTTAAGAACATTCGTAACCAAAACAACAACAAATATTATGAAAGAAAGGAAGAGAGAGAAATAAGTAAAAATAATTCAGTTGTGAACAATTCGCACAGTTTCAATGAAGATAAGTTGAGGAGAGAATAAAATACGAGCCGAGCTGTTTTGATAGTTTTTAACAATCTGGAAATGTATATGTACTTAAGTAGTTTTTTGGGGTTACAAGAGTTTTTAACAAACATTAATCTACATAGAGCTAACACTTTGATGAAATTACTAGTGGCAATCCTTAAACGATAAAATACAATATTAAAAAAAAAAAATGAAAAAAAAAAAAATAATAATAGTGAATAGACCCAAGAGAGAAACTTTGCAAAATGTTGTTTGCGATTTGTTTGGTTAATTGTTAAACAAATATATTTAGCCGCAGACGTGTGCTTATATTAAGTGAATGATTGCACAATTCTTAAGCAGAGGCACTCGAGTCGAGGATGCGACAGTAGCGAAATTACTTAATTGAATTAATGGATATTATGGATAATTGATTCTTTGATTTGCCAACGACCTGAACGCTTTGTAAGAAAGAATTAACATTAACATTAACATTAACATTTACAGAACTTATTTGTGAACCTAATTACTAAGCAGTTATTGTGAACCTAGTTGTAAGCGAGCAAACAAGTTACAAGTATTGCATACACACACATATACATATACATATGCATATATACATATACATATATACAATGGCATATATATACATACATGTACATCTACTATGCATTAGCATACATACGGATATTTCATATTGAATATTTAGTGCAGAGGCAGAGAGTGAGAGCCAAGTGCCCTCTGCGACCTTTGCACACTTTCCAAGCTCCTCCCATTCACAATTCTCATGTACAACAAAATGATGCAGGATATTTGCATTTGAACAGGAACAGGAACAGGCTGCAGTCATTAGATGCACGGGTTAGCCGCCAAAATGAGTAACAAAATTTATAAATTAACAAAAACGGCTCGCATAAGCCAATCACATACACACACACAGACACCTACATACACACACACACACACACACACACAGACGAACTCAGTAACAGAAACAAATTCACATGCAACAAAGTTTATACATAGTATATATATACATACATATATTATAAAAAAAGATTTATTGAATAAAATGATAAATGCATTCATAACAAAGGTCTATCCCTCTCTATATACATATAAGAAACTTAACAACTTTTTGAGATTTTACAGTTCTAATATGGCTGCAGCAGCTGGCTATGCCACAGACTCTGGCACTAGCACTGGCTCTGGCTCAGCCTCAGGCACTATGACTGGCAGCGCCAAGTCCTCAATGATGCCTCGAGCTGAGCTCAAGATGGTGATATCAGCGCAGTTCTTGAAGTTCTCCTGGGCACCACAGCCCATGGCGCCGCTGCCGTCCTCGCAGATGCCCCAGTTGTTGCCTAAAGATTAAAGATTAAAGAAAGACGAACAAATATTGAAAACATATAAAAGAAGAATTGAAGAAGAAGAAGGTCTATATCTCTACATGTGAATGGCAACTCTTACCCGCCGTATAGGTCCAGCGGAGCACGCAATGCTTGCAGCTGAGGCCGCTGGGCAGCCGAACGCTCAGATCGTAACTGCCGGTCTTTGAGCCAATGTAGTACTTGGTGCTGCCATCGGGGAACTGGAGGGGATACTTGTCGAAGCAGCGCTCCGACTCGGCGCCGAACTCGTCCAGGCTGCACAGGTGGAAGCTGAAGTGGCCCAGATGGTTGGCCGTGATCAGCACGTTTATCTCAATGACGCCGCCGCCGATGTAGCTCTTCACTATGACCCCAGCACCGAACTTGCCGCCCAGTTCGTTGGGGCGTGGGGGGGACAAGCTGTAGTCGTCGCCGCACAGGCCGCAGTTGCCATTGTTTTCGGTTTGTTTCTGTAAAAGGGAATCTATAGCTGGCGCTGGAGCAGAGCTGAGGTCCACTTACCCAAAAGCCGCCACAGTACAAGGCGCTGTCGTCATAATTCTTGGGCGCTGAGGAGTCGTAGCGCCAGCGAGAGGATCGACCCACTGGACTCAGCATCATGCCATGTCCCTCGGCCTGCCTCACCAGGCAACTGAGCAACGCCATCAACGCGACAGTGGAAATCAGTTTGGGGCTTATCATTTCTTTTCACTTTCAACTTTTCTTTTCACTGGTCTCCGAGTCCCAGTGACCGAGTCTTATATATCTGCACATTTCTAGGCCTTATCGTCTGTGAAGACTTCTGATTCTAATTGGTACACCTGTTATCAACCGTCAAAGCGATCGTATAACCGTTATTGGCCACTTATCGGTGTCTTCTATCGGCTTTTACAATCGCCCAATTTTTGCAGAATCGTAATATCTGGGAACAGGAACCATTCCAAAACAACGATGACACATATAAACAAAATAAATATTTGCGACATGATTTCACATTTTCGAATTGCTTTAATATAGGAGAGCCTTGGGTTATATTAGGTACAGTGGATATTCGAGAGAAGAAATTGTTATTGATATAATTCATATTTTAACTAATATTATTTCTGAATTTCAAAAACTTATTTCATTCAAAGATTTTATCCAACTCCAGCCTATTATCCATGCGAGTCTTTACTGTACCCTCTTGCTGATAAATTAAAAATGAGGTATATGACCTTAATTTGCCTTGGCTTTACTAAATGGCTATATTGTCTTCGGTTCAAGGCTTCAGCGAAAGTTCGCAGAGTTATATAACTGACCCTGAGATAAGAGTTTAGTTTATAACTCTTTATTGATGTTTTCAAGCAATATTCACAGTTAATTGCCACCAATGTCGATAAGCGAGTTATAACTGTGATTTCATTATATACATACATATGAATAAGAAATCATTATGGCTTTGCCCCATTTGCGAATTGAGTCGCTTGATCATCTTCCCCTTTACATATATGATATTTATATATATCATAAATTAATAATAATAAAAAAAAAGTAAGAAAATTCTAGTCGGGGTGCTTGACAAGGGAACAAGAAACTAATGCAGTGGCAAATACAAATAATATTCAATATCATTTGTGATTCGTGGAATTTGCTAGAATGCACGCATACCAACATGGAAAGCGGCCCATGCTTGTTTGAGTGTATGTGTGCACACGCATAGAGGTAAAGCTTTGCGTCTCTTTGCTCATCATGTAAAGAAGTATTTGATGAACTCTACAAAAGTCGCTCTCTCTCTCTCTGTCTGCCTATCAAAGGAAAGGGACGCAGAAGAACTAAAGACGATCATTCAAGTTGTCTATATGTATGCGGCAGTATTAATTTCGTATTTATATTTAAGTATAACAAAGCTAGAATGCTCACAGCAGCAGAGAGTGTTCCCATTGGTCACTTAAAGCTGATCTCTATGATCTGTTCGTATGTCTGTCTGCATATCTGACTCTCTGGCTGTCTCCCTGTCCATCTCACAGTTTGGCTCTCCGTTTTTTTTTCTCTCTCTCTCTCCGTCTCCCTCTCCCCCTCTCTCTCTCTCTCCCTCTCTCTCTCACCCTCTCTCTCTCTCCCTCTCTCTCTCTCTCCCTCTCTCTCTCACTCTCTCTCTCACTCTCTCTCTCACTCTCTCTCTCTCCCTCTCTCTCTCTCCCTCTCTCTCTCTCTCCCTCCCTCTCTCTCTCTCTCTGGCTAATAAAACAAAGAGGCACAGAAGGACTACAGAAATGTGCTGCTGTATTTGTTTCGTATTTATATTTAAGTAAAACGAACTGCTAGCAGCCGGAGAGCGTGTTCCCATTGGTCACTTAAGGCTCGGCTGCAACGAACCCGAACTGGCACCGGGCTCAACATTTGAAGTCGACTTAGTGTTTGAGTGAAAGTCTCCCTATATAAAGGGCTGCAGCGGCAGCATTTCTTCAGTTGCCCAGGTCTGGTGGGGGTCATTTGTACAGTGCAGTAAAGTTAAGTGAAGTGAAGTGAAGTGAAGTGTAGGCAACTATTCAATGTCCGTTCAGCTAAGCATCAAAGAGGAAATTCTCAGAAGAAATTCTTAGATGAAATACTTTGAAGAAATATTTAGAAGAAATAATTGGAGGAAATAGAAGCAATAAATTCGTTTACTCCAATTTCAATTTATATT
Source organism: Drosophila arizonae (assembly GCF_054131065.1). Lineage (NCBI taxonomy): Eukaryota > Metazoa > Arthropoda > Insecta > Diptera > Drosophilidae > Drosophila > Drosophila arizonae. The sequence continues at coordinate 13,137,460 of NC_142922.1, read as the reverse complement.
CTGGTGTATGCCTTGGGTACCTGAAGAAATCAGCAAATTTAGGTATAAATAAAGAGTCAGGACATTCTATTAAGCTTGTCCTTGAACGTATGATTGATTTATGTCTTGGATAAGCAAGTTTGCTTATACAATAATTAGGGTGTGTGTCTTGGCTACGCAAGAAAGCAGTTCAATGCAAGTTAAATTTTAGGTATAAAGAACGACAGATAGGTCGAATCTAGAATTCCGGTGGATGTCTGGGGTAATCAATTGAACTCTAAGGTATAAATAAAATACCAACATTTAGGTCAATGTACCAATTGATGTTCCGGTTCATGTCTTGGATAAGTCGTTTATCATCTTAATTAGTTTGTTTAAATATATGTAGCCTGGCCGTGAACGACTTTGGTTTAATTGAATATTTGGCTTCGTTTCAGTACAAAATGTTCAGGCATTGGCCTTGCTCAAGCCTCTACGGAGTCGATCTCCTCTGGCACGGCAGGAACGGGAGCGGAACGGGCCATTTCCTTTAGCATGTTGCGGCCCCAGTAGATGCTCACATCGGCGCAGTTCTTGAAGGTCTCCTGGGGACCACATCCCAGGGCGCCAGTGCCATCGCCACAGTTGCCCCAGTTGTTGGCTGCACAGATGTTCAATGGACAAATATGTATATCTATGATATAGCTGCAGCAGAGCAGCACACTTACCACCCACGTAAGTCCAGCGGAGCACGCAGTGGTGACAGGTGAGACCCTCAGGCAGGATGACGGTCACATCGAACTCGCCAGCCTTGGTGCCGATCTCAAGTCGATCGCTGCCGTCGGGAAAGCGCAGGCGATGCTGATTGAAGCACTCCTCGGACTCCCCCCCAAAGGCATCCAAGTTGCACAGATGGAACTCAAAGTGGCCCAGGTGGTTCGTGGTGATCTTGACGCCAACTGTGATGGCATTGGCAGCTGGATAGCTCTTGGTAATGACACCATTGCCGCCAATCTGGCCGCCGATCTCGTTGGGGCGCGGTTGTGCAGCCGAGAAGTTGTCGCCGCACAGGCCGCATCTGCCGCCATTGTTTGCCTGGGTCTGCATGGATGAAGTGAAAAGTAGAGACTGTGAGTTTTGGGCAGGGAGCATTTATCCGGCTGGTTGCGTGACCCACATATAAGCCACCGCAGAAGAGCTCGTTGTCGTTGTAGTTCTGTGGCGCAGATCCGTCGAAGCGCCAGCGCGAGGACCGACTCGGCGGGCTCAGCATCATGCCGTGCGCCTCGATCTGCTGCAGACCGATGGCCAGAAGGAGTACGGCGCTTAGCAGGTACTTCATCATTTCGTCAATTTCACTTTCACTATGTGCACCCCAGGCTGTGTGCAGGCCTTATATTTCCCAGGCCGCTCCATTATCTGGATCCCGATTATCGAACGGAGAGTTTTACGACAGCTCTTCAGCTGCCACCCAACGTACGTTATCATTTTGAGGGCAACACGCAGCCCATGTATACGCAAATAATAATAACATTAATTTGTTTATTTTGGGGACCACTGCGACGGGGAGTCTATGCCAGCGAAATCCGCTCAAAGCCCGGATAAGCATCTCTAATTGGCATCGTAAAGAGCGCTCATAAAAATGTCAACTGTATGCAAAGAATTTGAAACATTTTTATTTATAAACATCTTCAAGTACTTTCTGGGGGGCCTCAACAGATCAATGGGCTTATCAGAGATATATGTATGTGAATACATACATGCATGTGTGTATATACGCATCTGTTGTTTTTTTCATACTCTTATCAATTATCAGATTTCAAAAGCATTTCTTGTATTTGCATTGGCTTTTGCTTTTCTTGTGAATGAACTCGATCAATAATATATTGAAAATGAAAAAAACTGATTGACTGACTGAGTGAATCAATGACTGACAGAGGCGTATTGAAGCTCAACAGAACTGGTGGGATTCCCAATTAGCCATCAACAGATTTTACCGTTGTAGCCTCTGATTTTCATACTCAATGTTTACTATTTAAAATTGTTATTCATATTTCTGTTATGTTTGTTAATATTTCCAGTGAAGCTCAAGCAAGCTATATTCATTTCATAGCTTTTATGTCGTATGTAAACAATAACTGCTCTTATACGCCGAACCCATTCAAAATGGGAATCAGGGTATAGGGTTTATGAAAATGTATGCCAAATTGGAGAAGGAAGGAAGACGAAACAGACCCCATGAAGTATAAATAATGTTGAACAGGGCATGAAAGTCAATCGATCTGCGTATTTGTTGTTTACTATGCAAGCAAGGCTCACAGTCGAGCAGTCTCGAATAGAGCACTCATATTTGATACTTCTCTTGTTTTGTTTACCAGCCGCGCTTAGTCCGCATTTGGCTTTGTTCAAGTGAGGATCGATATAGGCAATCGGCGTGTCAAAAATGGCCAATCTGGAGCAACATCTACAGCTATTGAACGCCAAGTTTATAAATATTGACGCAAATCGAAGATCGTACACCCATCACTATGGCAGGCTACGTGATCAGCTTTATTCCATGCTAAGGCAGGAGGAGCCACTGGGGAAATGGTTATGCGGACATAAGCTAGGTGGTGCGTGGTCTATAGAAACGTTTATCATCTCTTGATGACCTTCTCGTCTTATCCTTAACCTTATGTCTCCTCTATGTATTTCACACACAGGAAGTTACGCAGATAACTTGAAAGTGACCAAGCCCGATGAGTTTGATTTGGTATTGCACTTGACATTTCCAGAGAATGACAAGATTATTGTGAGAAAGAACAACACTAGAGCTGGCCATGTAATCCTGGACATGACGAATGTGCTGAAAGCGCTGCACAAGCAACGTCATAATGAAGTCACCCTCGTGAATTTGAAGAACATCGTGAGTCGTCAAAATTTTCTGGTCGAGAACAAGTTGCAGGACTTGATAAACGGCGCTGTGACGCGAGCTTTGAATAAGATGAATAAACAAATCGAAGTCGATGGTAAAGTGACGCCACTCGTCTATAGGCGATGTGGACCGGCATTTACGCTGTTCATTAATGAGCGCAATATGAAGTACTCTGTGGACTTTGTGCCAGCCATCAGGCTGAAAGCAGAGCAAAATGTTTTGGCCCAAGAGCGTAGGAAATATTTTCGAAATATCTCCCATTGGAGCGCGATTCCGAAGCCCTTAAAGCAATTCCAGAACAACAATGTGTTTTTTAGGGCTTCTTACGATGAGGCCGAATGCGCCATGCTGAAAGGCAATTATAAACTAAAGGACGTTATCAGGCTTATGAAGAAGTTCCGCGACTCAAAGCAAAATATCAGCACCATGAAGAGCTACTACATCAAAACCATACTACTCTGGCAAATAGATGCGAGGCCAAAAAATTATTGGAAAACCAAACAACTCCATGAAATATTGATCGATGTGAGGATTATACACATATCACTAAATATACATATACTTTTTCAAATTCATTCTTTTTCTGCAGATGTTCAGAGAGCTGGAGAATTGTTTGGCACCGAATGGCAAGAATGGAAAACTTTTATATTTCTGGGACTCGAAACTAAATTTATTTTCAGAATTGACTGAACATCAACGAAACGATATGTTGAATTGTATTTCAGCTGTGATCGATAAACTTACCGCAGCAGCTACCAATTTAACAGATGCCATTCGTGAGGATATAACAAACTCATTTAGTATGAAAAATAATTAAAATTAGTTATATGTATTCATTATTAATTTATTAATTTTTATTTTAAATTAGCCAATCGCTTGGAGCGGTCTGTAGAAGATAATGAGGAGAGTGAGTAGACAATCCAATCGCATCCCCATTCGAATACAATACATCAAACAATTTATACTTAACTGTAACCTATATATATTATATTTGATTAAATGGAAGAAAAAATATATAAATACTTGTACTTTGACAAAGTTTCATAAATGGGATTAATTTTTAATCATTTTATCAACGTGATTCATTTTTATACAAATTTAAATAAAACGCGCACTAAAAAATGCGTCTCGCTATTAACTCAACAGACCTTCTATCAGTCAATCGGGCTTAAAGTGTCTTTAGACAAGTTGACCAAGCGAATGGAATAAATAATAAAATAAAATTGCAATTTTATGTGCAAGTGATCAACAATTATTAAAGTTAGACAATTATTCTAAGATTCCAGTCGGCACCCCGATTTGAGCTTACGTGAAAAAACTAGGACTAATGTAATTTTCGAATTTTTGACATTCAAATGGGTAACGGTTGAAAAATTAAAATTATACATATTCGTAATGTATTTGTATTTACCGTACTAAATGTGCAGTAATTTATTATTATATTCATGCAATGTATATAAAAATACCAAGTTTTATTTTCAAATAGGTCATGTTTAAATTCAAAGGGAGATTTGTGTCACCGGCATAAAGAAACAATCATCAAGTCGTCTTAAATCGGCAAATATTAGTGAGCTCATATCAAATCCATTTTTTGTTTGGTGCGGTTAGTGCTTTTCGTTTTTATTATTATTATTATTTTTTTTTTTTTTTAAATTTCTAATAGCTGTTTAGCTGCTTAATTTTTGGTGTAAAACAACATGAAGATTGGGCTGGCATGACATATTTATTCCGTCTTTAACTGCTAAATACTTCTTGTTTGTCATACAACTAATTGGACATTTTTATGTTTTCAGAATGCAGCCACACCGATTGTGAAGATAATCGATTCACTTGTACAATCGACATCCCACACAGCTAATAAATAAGCTATTCGAATTTTCTCTAAAAATCAATGAAATCAGTGTGAAATTAATGTAAGTATTTGCTCCGTGTATGATTTATGGCAACCTCAGCTCACAAACAATGTTCTTTTGTATTAATGTTGGTTACTTTATTGAATTTTCAACAAAACATGACGCATCTGCATTTGGATACGCCTTTCATTTATGCCGGACACACACGCACACACACACACATGAACACACATGAACACACATGCACACGCATACACCAAACAACATTTGTAAAACACTCGCACACGTAAACACGCAGTGCGTACTGCTCAGAACCACACACAAACAAGCACAAGCAGGCATCAGCAGTCAAAATAGATACAAAATAGTCGCCACCAGCAGCAGCAGCAGCAAGTGCACCTCCTACACAGTCGAACACACATTGGAGACATGGCGCAAATAGTGGAAAATCAATTGTTTGCTGCGGCGCAAGCGATTGAGCAACAGTTGGATCAGGAGATCGATCGTCTGGACAGCTTTGACTCGGATGATTTGAAAGCCCTGCGAGAGAAGCGCATACAGGAAATGAAAAAGTTAAACAATAAAAAGCAGGAGTGGTTAAGAAACGTGAGTCTAAAAGAATCCCATCTCATTGTTTTTAATTTTAATTTTATGTTTGTTTTAGGGTCACGGGACCTATTCTGAGCTAGCCGATGAGAAGGAGTTCTTCGAGGTTTCCAAGAAGTCGCCAAATATTGTGTGTCACTTTTATAGAGATAGCTCTGAACGCAGTCGCATTGTCGACATGCATCTGAAAATACTCGCTGCCAAGCATATAGAGGCCAAATTCTGCAAGGTGAACGCCGAGAAGACTCCATTCTTGACACAACGTCTACGCATCAAAGTGCTGCCAACAATAGCTTTGGTTAAGGATAGTAAAACCAAGGACTTCATCGTAGGCTTCACTGATTTGGGTAACTGCGATGACTTTTCCACAGAGATGCTTGAATGGCGCATCGCCCACTCAGGCGCCATTGAGTACAAAGGTGACTTAATGCAACCACCAGATGTTAAGCGCAAACCGTTCATAAATCGCGCACAAAAGACAATACGCGGCGGCTATGACTCCGATGATTCCGATATTGATCTTGATGACTAACGTGGCGCCCACAACAAACGACAAAATATTATCAAACACAGCTGCTTGGTACTTGGTTGCGCCGGGACAAAAACAATCAAAAAAAAAAAAAAAAAAACAACAAAACAACAAAAACAAATCAAAACCTAGCCACATGAATGTAGGAATCCAATTAGGCATACTTTATCGTTATTTATTAAATTGTATAATTCCAATCGAGCTACCGCTACTAACCCTAACAATCCTCACCCAAACACCCATTGGCATATAGATGGGCTCACTAAGAGCTTATGTGGTTGCCTTTCCTCCATTTATATTTAAACACACACTAGTGCCCAGCTAAAAGCCAGCCCTCCCCCTATGTTATACGTTCTATAAAGGCCTTGAGGCCTTTGGCACAATATGAATAGTAGTACTTCGCATGGCATTCGTCGCAAATGAATGTGTGAATATAAAAAGACATAACTGGCCTACATGCATACATATATACACATATATATATATATTTTTAAAAATATTTGACATTTGGCAGTGATGCATTTCCTATTGTAGAAATAACTAACTCACATGTACAAGTTTTTTACATTTATTTTTGTAATTCTACGAATACGTCAACATGAAATCGTCTTCACATTAAATGGCAAGTACGGAAAAGAAATTCCAAATCTGAGTCTTTTTGTATGAATCAGGCAAGAATGTTGTTGAGTAAGATATATGTAGTTACACTTCGATCGTTAATATTATGCTGATTTTCTCTAAGGAGATAATTGATTTGATGGAAGACTTAAACATCTAATCGTTGATTTTGGGCAGAAAATACAAGGGTCCAAAAATAATCTGGACAAAAATATTGTCCAAGTTTCGGACCTCTGAAAAATCGTATGCGTTAGCTGGGTCAAGTAGAAACCGTTAATACCTGCTTGCAAATGTGGGTCATAAAACATGTAGTTAATCCTCGACAGCTTGCACGTCATAAACCCGAGCAGATGCATGTTAAACTTAAATTTACCTGCAACTACAAACAGATATATGTATGTATGTATATATAAAGATGCCGCTGAGTCTGAAGCTAACGCAGTCGATCTTTGATTTTGGCACGACCAACAAGTCGCGATGGTGCTCGATACTGTGACGAGGAACATTGTAAAGTCATTGAAGGATAACTATAGCTACGAGGAAATCGCACAAATGCTGGAGTGTGATGTGGAGAGCGTCGTCAGCTGCATTACGGAGACGGAGCTAAGCAATAGCAAAATGCCAAAGCTAAAGCTGCGGCCGTTGCCGGATTTACAGAATAGACGAGAGGTGGGACGGCCGAAGGTGTTCGAGAATCGCAAATTGGTGGAGAAGATGCTGAGTGAGCATCCACACTACACGTCCATAGATGTGCAGCGCGAGCTTATGAATCAATTTGGCATTGAGGTCAGTCGGCGCACTCTACAACGACGCATCAGTGAGATTAGGGCGCGCCAGTCTCCGGCAAAGAACGGGACTTTGAGTGCGACAGTTCGGCAACGGCGCTTGGAATGGGCGCGCGCTCATGCGGAGTGGACTGTGCAGGACTGGCGCAATATCTTCAATATGGACGATCACAAGTCTACGATGGGCACAATGCCCAAGGAAATATATGTGGACACATTGCTGGGCCCAGACTGCGGTGATTGCAAAGATTTGAATCTGTTGGAGCAACTAATGAACATAATACAGCCCAAAATACAGGATCAGGCACCTCAAAATGTCAACGAATTTCGATCGGTGCTCTACGACATCTGGCACAGCGATCAGGAGCTGGTCAACAAGATTGAGCAGCTATACGAGACGATGGCATGGCGTGTGGAGGCAGTTCTAAAAAACGGCGGCGCAGAGATCGATTGTTAAATAGATGCAGCTAATTGAGATACATTTTGTGATAACATAAAGATACATAGACCTTAATTAATAGGCGAATATATTTTTATTAAATAGTTTAGCTTAGACTAGAGTTTAGTTTTATAAAACATACAGTTGTTACATATTCGTATAGCGAAGCAGGTTTGCAGGCGTCATAAATTGAATTACAAATTAAACTATCTTCTGCGTGCACACACACACACATTGAAACGTACATATGTATGTATATTGGAATTACAAATAAATGTGAAATAGGAAAGTTACGTTCTACGTTGAAAGAATCGGTGAATTTCAGCTACGATTCCATTTACTAGCATTTAACTTATCGCGGTCTAACAAATTAAAATGGAGTCATTAGCCAACTCGTGTTAAATCATTGGTTAACTGGATAACCTTTGGCGTTTGCTGGGCGACACGAGCACAGCTGCCGGCTGGTTCTGTTGCGCACCAGAGATTGCGTCAAAAATGCTCGTCTCAGAGCGCTGATATTCGGTGCCTATGTTCTCTAGATTAAGATCCGCATTCAGCACAAGGACCTAGAAAAATAGAAGCCATTTAGAAACTCTTAAGACCACGTGAATAAATTCGTCTCTAATAAACCTTGCACTGTTGTGGACGGCGCTGGTGTATTAGCCAATCCTCGTGCAGCTCGTGCAATTCTTGTAAATACTTTAGGGGTACGCAGCTCTCCTCGGAGCGTGCACGCTGTCGTATGCGTTCGTATGCAACCTCAGGCGAAGTGCGCAAATAAATAATCAGATCAGCTTGCACGTGTATCGACTCGGCAATGAATTTGTACCACTCCTGCAGCGTATTGTACATGCCAAGCTCCAGGGATCCATTGCGATACATATTCTCAACAAAACAATACCTGCCACAATAAAATAAAGTTAGTTGGAATTCAAATTAGAGTTAATCATTTTCGGACTACCGTGAACTGAAAATGGAGCGCTCGATGATTTTCAATTTTTTGTCAGTGGCTGCCGTGTGGGCTTGAAGCATCGTTAGTGTGACGTATGACTGAAAGGGCATGGCCCATTTCTGTGGATCTTTGTACATTTTTTCAAGCAAATTAACACCGTTCACATTACGCCACTTCTCAACGGGCTCTGTGATCAGGCAGACGTCTTTCTCATATTTCTGAAAGTGGTTCAAGAATGTCGTCTTGCCGCTGCCAATATTTCCCTCAATTAGCACTGTGAAAGGCTGCGTGCCCTCAGCGAACTTTCGGCCATTGGATGCGCTTCCTTTTGCTGTGGCCATCATCGCTGCCAAACTAGAATCTGTGCGTTAAAAATATATGTATTCTATAAGTAAATCTATATGCAGATCTTCAAACGAAGCTATTCGTGAAATTGCAAAAATAACGAAATGCAGCTGCTGTACAGTAAGACAGATTTCCCGAACTAACACGCCTCCGACCGATCACGATCCGTATCGAAAATAGTAAAAGAGCGGGAACTCTCTTTGAAATGGCGGAAATTTTAATGTTTGTTTTGGTTGTTGGTAACAGCTGTTCGATTAACAATTAGCATATTAAATAAAAATCGATAAATTAACAAAGAGTAAATTACATATGTGTTTGATGACTTTATTTGATGCTATCATATTTTACAAGATTATCACATAAGTTAGGAAGTACGATTTGTTATGTAGTATATCTTATTTTTAGCCACTTTGTTTTTCTTTGAGCTGAGTAGGGCCGCAAACTGGAACGTGGAAAATACCGAAAACATTCATTAGACTTCCCAACACTGAAAGGCAATGCGGTGTAAATTATTTAATATTAAATTCATAATATTTGCTTTCAAGTTCAGGTTTTGCTCATAATTTGCATGGCATATAAGGTGTATAAAACAAATTTAGTTCAGAATGGAAAAGGCTTAGTAGATACCGACCGACCATCGATAAGTTGAAGTCGAAATAAATAAGCTGCACCAGATACTGATGTATGGCCACACTCTTTGTTATATTGTAGAAGGAGAAAAACGTAAATTGGCCTAATTTTTTAATAAAACTTTCCGTTTGCACTCCATACGGATCGTTTCACCCACGGATTAGCCCTTCATATTTGATAGTGAGGAAAAAGGTAAGTTGATGAAAAACACATAAACGTTACTCTATCAATAAGCTCAAGTATTAAGACAGAGCTCAGGTTTGAAGTCGACGAAGTTTCCCTTAACGTGATAAAAATATCCAGTATCCACACAAAAACCTTGAAAATATGCATATGAGATGAAAAAATTTAATGAATATTAATTAAATGACGTTAACAAAAGTGGATACATTTCGAGCCAGTAATGGTGATTCTATTCATCCTAAAATTTTCTTTGCCCACCTGACGCATTTGGCGATGAAAATTGAGGGTCTTATATAAAGGTTTAAACATTTTAATTGCCACTTAAGTGCTACTGCTTACAACAGTATAGCTTTTGTGCTTTGTTGCTTTCGCCATATCGCACTCCACTTTCCTGCCCGCCCCGACCACATTTTAAATGTTCAACTAACAACAATACAGGTGTATACACACATACACGTGCACTGGTATACATACATACATACATATTCACGGATGAGACTAATTATATGCGGAACAAAGGTCGAATTAGTCGGATATTTGTAAGATGTAAATTTTAGTCTGTTGATATTATTGTAAATTTTATATGTGTGTTCTGTGTATACGAATTTCAAAAAAAAAAAATTTTCCATTTAAAAGTTTGTCTTAAATTTTAATAATACCTATATTTGTATAATTTTTTGTTTTTCCTTCAGCTCATTCGTTTAGAGGCTAAGACAATTGTGATGGAATCCTCTACAAATCTGCTGGAGCGCATTAGCACTGGCAGCGATAAGGAGACGGCCAGCAACAGCATCAATCCCAGCGGCAACGATCAAGATTCTGGTTTGGCCTCGTCGGCAGAGATGACGAATACACCTGTGGCGCAGAGCGCCGCTGGCGATGATGTGGATGAGGATATTTTTGAACAGGTGACAATGATACTGCGCAAACGACGTGGCTGGGGACCACAGGATTCTCTCAGTCCCAGTGGTCTTGATCTGGATTTGCTCGAGGATGACGATGAGCTCGTTGAAGAAGATGATGCCGGTTGCCCGCTGCCCTCGACGCCAGAGGACACTCAGCTGATAGAGGCCGAGGTAAGTTAAATGTCACAGCCACAATCAGCTGTATGCAAAACTAAATTGCCCCAGCACGCGCTCTGTTATCTCCGTCTGACCCAGTGGCCACTGTTGCCTATACAAAATATATATAATATATAACAATATACATACGTATGTATTTGAGCATTCGCATTGCAATCGATTGCTCGCACTTTGAGTGCCGCGACCGAGCTTATCATATCGTTGAACTCGCCAGGCAGCCACCTGTGTGTTCTCTTCGACGAAACACCCACCCACACCTGTATATACAGTTAACAAATATATATATTTATAACTTATTGCTGTCTGCACGCCTTGCGGGTTCAGGTGCGCATTGGGCTACGAGCGCTAGATTTGGGCGCTCGTTGCCGACAAGGTACAAAAAAGCTAAAAACAGAAACGTAAAAAAGCTATACAAAAACAAATATGACGCAGATAAGAATTTTGCGTTCATCTATCAATTTTGCTCACTCTTATCTTATCGCGTCCCTCGTTCGCATTTCTCTGGTTCCGCTTTAAGTTTGTTCACAATATTTAAAAAACAGTAGGCGAGCGAGAAGCGCGTCAAAGTACAAACTTGCCTTTTTGTGCAAATTATATTCTATTCATTATTTCGAATCAAATTTTATTGGTTGCCAAATGGCACAGTCGCGGGCTGAATTTGATGCTGTCATTAACGTGAGCGGAACGCAGGAGTCTGAATCAATTGAGCAAGAACCCTATGAAGACTCGAATGAATTAAAATCAAGCGAAATCAATGTTAGTCGAATTGCTAAATGTATTTAATTTTAAGGCTTTTAATCAGTCTCCGATCGTGCTAGAACTTAATCACATTCATTTATTTTTTAGATGACCGAAGTCTTAAAGGCAGGCGTACTCTCAGATGAGATCGATCTGGGTGCGCTGGCCCACAATGCCGCCGAGCAGGCCGAAGAGTTTGTGCGCAAGGTAAGCTGAAGGCTAAACCAAATAAAAACTGGCTGTTTATTGTTTCATTTCATTTCAAATGTATATTTAAATCATCATGTATCTACACATGGAACTAACGCAAGCTCACATAATTTTTAAATAAATATACTAATATCTTTGTTAACAAATTGTTCTCATTTATTTCAGTCTTATTGGCTTAATAAGTATAAATCAATTATATAAATATATTTTTTGCAATGCAATTTCGTGATGCTCATAAACATTTTGCTTGTTCGCAGGTCTGGGAAGCCAGCTGGAAGGTTTGCCACTACAGGAACTTGCCCAAATGGTTGCAGGACAATGATTTCCTGCATCGCGGTCACCGTCCGCCATTACCCTCGTTCCGCGCATGCTTCAAATCAATATTCCGTGTCCACACAGAGACTGGCAACATCTGGACACATCTGCTTGGTTGCATTGCTTTCATTGGCGTCGCACTCTACTTTGTGTCTCGTCCCACGGTTGAGATACAATTTCAAGAAAAATTGGTATTCGGCACATTCTTTATGGGCGCCATTATTTGCTTGGGATTCTCGTTCGCTTTTCATACATTAAGTTGCCATTCTGTAGAGATTGGAAGACTGTTTTCCAAGTAAGCCCCAGAGACATTCGCTTATCTATTAATATTTATTAATTGAAATTTAATTTCTAATTTTAAGACTGGACTATTGTGGAATTGCGTTACTCATAATGGGCTCCTTTGTACCGTGGCTTTACTATGGCTTTTATTGTCACTACCAGCCAAAGGTGATATACTTGTCTGTTGTTTGTGTGCTCGGCTGCCTGTCTATCATTGTCTCGCTGTGGGATAAGTTTTCGGAGCCCGCTTTGCGTCCGCTACGTGCTGGAGTATTCATGAGTTTTGGGTTGTCTGGCGTCATTCCGGCCATTCACTATAGCATCATGGAGGGCTGGCTTAGCCAAATTAGCCGAGCTAGTCTTGGCTGGCTTATACTAATGGGTAAGTAATAGAAATGGTAACTCTTTAATGTGTTTACTCAATTCTTTGTTTGATTTCAGGCCTGCTTTATATACTGGGTGCATTATTATATGCTCTTCGCGTCCCTGAGCGCTGGTTCCCCGGCAAGTTTGATATTTGGGTATGTGTGCTTTCTTTTCTATTTTGTTTTATATATATTAATTGATAGTTTCACGAATGAATTTCCTTTAACAGTTTCAGTCACATCAAATTTTCCATGTGCTCGTAATAGCGGCAGCCTTTGTGCATTACCATGGCATCTCGGAAATGGCTATGTATCGTGTCACAGTCGGCGAATGCACCGTGCCAATCGAGCCTATAACATTCTAAAGAATCTAGCAACTACAAAAACTACAATCTTCACATACAATCATACATGCGCACTCGCGAGAAAGCAAACCATCTGCACATACAGGCACCAAAAATGAGAGACGTAGCGCCGTTTGACAATGCAACCATTTTAGCGTTCGGTACGCATTTGTTCTTTGTTAATTGGATTCATACAAAAAGCCAACATTCATGATGGATGAAGAATAATCTATTTCCGGAATGGTGATTGCAAAACTTACGTTATTAAATACTTAGAAAAACCACATTTATTATAATCGAATGAAATCTGCAGTAGCTTAATATAATTATTTATAAAATTTATCTTTTACATATTATTTTTTAGAATTATACGATAATCTTTGAATATTTCGTACACATTGCTGATAATGCTGTAATTTGATATTTTACTTTTCTTTTTCAATTTGGAGATATCGCAAAGAAAATTTAAGAAAGCATTTAAACATGCGTTGCGGTCAGGGGTATAAATATTATCAAGCTAGCAACTTAACTTTAAGCCTTCAAATTCAGAAATTAAAAAAAAAAAAAATCATATTTGAAGCAATAGTATTTCCGTGAATCAAAATATAAAGTAATAAACATTGTTATAAAAGGCGTTGCTTATTTATTATCAATGTGTCTGATTAGATTCTATTCCATGCCATTCTATTATCTATTGTCAGTATAACTCGCATGGAAATATTGCGTTCTGCATGCATTAAAAGAGTTTTGACTAAAAGCTGGTTTGCTTTGTTCGGTTTTGCTTCTAACTGAAGTCGCTTAGGCTCTCAAGGTGAAGTAGGCCCTGATGTGTTGGCAAACATATTGGCTCACGTGAAATCGCAACGGGCCAGAACGCAGGCGAGTTTCCTCATCTAATGCTGATGTTCTTAATTGATGCTCTTCATTACTTCAGTTTAATGCGCACCTTCCAGCTTCGTCATATCGAAATCTTTGGCGGCAAGTGCGACCGGGTTACTAGTTTAGTTCATATACTGGCGGTTTGTTTGTTTTGGTCTTGGGTTAGACAGCGAGGGCAACGCGCTGCTTGCTAATGACTGGCAGAAATTTGGCTCAAGAGTTGACTTTGACCCGCCGGATCGACTCGATCGACTGCGTTAGATCTGACTTGCCAGTCTGTTATTATTCAGCTCTTTTTGGTTCTACTTCAAGTTTCTTGTCTATATTGACACTATGATAGATCATTAAGCATATATACATATATATATATATAATTTTTTTTTAAGCCCCATTCTTAATTATGCAATTATTAATGTCTTAGTAACAGCTACTTATGTATTAAAGAATTTAGTTTGTATTTCTTTTATATTTCAAGTTCAGTATAAATTATTCAAGAGAAATAGAGAAAACAGATGCTGAATGCTTATTCATATACATATATGAGATTTGTTTACAAATTACAGTTATTTCATCCGATTAAAATTTTTGCAAACGATTAGCTTTATAAATGCATAAAACATTTTCGTTTTGGCGTTTAGGTATTTCTTTTCGGTTTTACATACAGGTCAAACATGAGGCTAAACTTAGAGTCGTGTTTGATCTTATCTGGGACATCGCCTGCGGCGAAGGGCGAACTTGTTCTCGGTCTCTTATAGCTATAATAGTTGTAGCTCACTATTGTATTGTAAATCTCGTGCTGGTCCATGTTGTAAGTTGTAACACATGGCAATCGCCAACAATTTTGGGCTTTCACTTTCAATTAAGTTGTACGTGATACGCGTGAGCTATAATTTTGTTCATTATATTTAATGCGACAATCAAATGGGATCATTATATAGACCTAGCATTGGGTAGCAAGAGCTAGACATGCTGGATGCGTGTAACTTGAAAATGTGAATGGGATGAAATTTGAATCAAGATGACTTCAGATGTTTTTGATGACCAAATCCATTAGCAGGTCGATTAGTAACTCAATTAGCAGGTCTAGGCACCCAAGCATATCAATTGTCAATTGAATCATATCAATTTTCTCCCAATGTTTTACTTCTATCTTTTATGGTCTTTTATTCAGTCAGGGTATTGCATATTCGGTGTATTTAATTCTAATTGATTTTTTATATTGAATATGCTTTCTGAGCAACTCGGAAGCTCCATTGATCTTCAATGTCGGTATCTGTGCATGGAGTTCAAGACCCTCTGAATTTTATTGATTTTATGATTTTATTAATGGGTTTTCTTCAGCCGATTTCATGCGTCTAAATCAATAATACAGACAGTCAGAGGCAACGGTAATCAACTTGTGTCTTTCAAGGTTTTTGGCGTATAAGTGTTATGGTCAAGGCTGAATAGACCCCAAAGTCGTTGCATGCGTGCCTGTGTGTGTGTGTGTGTGTGAGACTTCTAATCAGCGTGACAATTGCGAGTTACTTTTTTCTCTATTATTATTATTATTTTTTTTTTTTTCACTCCACTGAATCCCGCCATTTAATATGGCTCATAAATAGATTTTTAATATAATCTCAATTAGTGAGCTCATATTATCAAATGGGAAAGAAGTCAAGTTATGGTTCAAGTTCAAAAACATTAAAAGCGTATAATAGACGGACGGAGCAGTAAAAAGAAAACGCCTCGGAGCTGCTTTGAGCTTGGCAGCTTGCGGACTGCCAATTTTGGTCCGATTCGATGTTTTGTAAAGATGCTATAAGATATATGGGTGTACACACATGTTTGTATGTGTGTGTGTTTATTTAAATAAACTAAAAAAACTCACTAATCGTATGAGTCGTTATAGCGGGGTACAAAAAACACAAACACACACACATAAAAAAACACACACACATGGTACACACACATGGTAGCTTGTACACAAGTTTGTGTCTTAAGTCTTTTGTTTCCAACGTGTGACATTGAGTTGAAAACTGATTTAATTGATGCTCGATAAGAGCACAACATATGCAAATGCTGTAAGCGATTTTCGATTTTAAACCAATTCGAGTTGCCATAGACCAGTTTAGATGATTCAATCAGGCTTATATGATATTATTATTGGTCTAGTGATGCTACTAGCGGCACACTTTAAGCTTAGGCGCACTGATTAAGCAGCTGAGGCACGCGTCAAAATTCGTTCACCTCTATATGGTATTATGCGCACATTGACGACAAAAGTGTGACCAGCAGCTGTTTGGTAATTGAAATGAAACGCATGTACAACGCCAACGAACCACCCCCCTCCTCCCTGAGCTAGGCAAACACACAGACACTTACTAGCAAAACAACACACACGCGCCTGGCATAATTAACTCGGGCTTCACCTTCAAAATTGCGGAAGCTGAAACGTAACCAAAATCCGATTTGGGCGCTGCTCAAAAATCTATGAATGAATCGTTAATGAAATCGAAATTAAAAGTAATGCATTCAAATTCTTATTTGTGAAGTCGACACATCACATCAATTAGCAGCCGCTCTGAGCTCTCTGAGTTATTAACACCAACGGGTACCAAGGCAACTCCGGCAAGTGCCGAATTGCAGCATGCGCCGCATTGTGGGTCTGGCTCTTTGGCTGGTGGCAAATGCCAGCCATTGTGGACTTCTCTTTGTTTCTAGTGTGCTAGCTTCTAATGGGCAGGGCCTGAGCACTTCGAGTCGCAGTCATATTCATGCCAGCGCCTACATAATGACACCGTGGCCCAGCTTGATGATGACGTTGCTTAAAGTTGCAAGTGGCCACTGGAAGTTTTTGGATTGCCTTGTCTGCGGTTTCACCTAGTCGCGTCAGCTTGGCTTGGTCTTGTGGTTGAGGCCTCTTGGTGCCATTAAATTGCACAATAATTTGCACACTTAGCGTCATATGGGTCGCCTGTGGGCGCTGCCTGGGCCACTCGACTCCAGCCCAAGAGTAGGGCTCGGAAGCTGGCTGCTGCTACTTTGTCAGCGAAGATATATGACAAAGTTATGCCATACCCAATCAGTCAAACGCCAGCAAAATTGCAATAAAATTATACGAAAAAAACAAAAAACAAAAAAACAGACTCATTGAAGGCGTTGATAATTACAATGTTCGACAACAATAGATAGAAATTATTGCTTTCTAATAATAACTTATGTATGTGCATATACTTAACGCTAATCACCGATCGATAATTACCTTATAATACTGTGTGCAGCTTAGGGTCCGATCGATTAATATTATAAAATCCTAGAACACATGCCCTCAAAAACATGCAATGCCAATAGCATAACCAAAGACACACACACACACACATGAGCTATTATACAATCATACACACACACACACATACACACGAATGATTACCTGTTCGCTTATACAGAACTGACGCGATCGCCACATACATTCTTGTGGCTAAATTAACGAGCTGGTACAGATCGGCGATCGGCTTCGGCACTCGTCTCGTGTCCGATCGATCGAGTCTGTATGTGTGTGCGTGTATGTGTGTGCACCTGTGGCTGTGTGTCTGTGTTTGCAGCGGCGCATAGAAGACGGCTTGTCGCGTCCGGATGTCGCTTAGTTTGTTGCCGGCGCTTTAACCGCAAAGTAAGCGCAAAAGCGTGAAGTTGGCCCCACTGGCAAAACTAATTCCCTCATATTGCTGCTGTTGTTGTGAAGCGCCGCGTGTTCCATAGAATTTAGAATAGATATAACAAATTTATATAATATTGTGCGAGGATAACGAAACGCGCGCTTAAGGATTCTCTGTGCTCTCAAATAGTGCCGTGTGCAGTGTCGTGCCACTATATATAAATCGATATACACATATATAGTCTATAATATTAATAATCCGAATACAGCAAAAGGCAAGTGCAGAACTTACAAAGAAAAACCTAAAATATTTATATTAATTTTTACAAAATATGAATTTAATATGAATACGAGATGCGTTTAAATCGAAATTTCATATCAACAATGTTTCAAAACTGAGCCAGTTTTGTTTTCTTTGGTTCATTGCGAAAGAGTCGCGCGTGTTTGTGGACCAATTTCGAGCTCCCATGAAAATGTATTGTATACAAAAGAGAAACAACAAAAATAACACAGCTTGGGCATCACCGAAACCAGATTACAACATGAACTAAAGTTTTAGTTGTAATACATATGGGGCCCGAGTCGTGAGCTGCAGCCGAGTCAATCACTGAAGTCAATCACTGATATGTAAATGATTTTCTTTTTCTTTACGGTGATTGATCAACCGAAATGAGCTGCGGCAGATGATCGTTAATCGTCGATCGTCGATTGTTGACTTATCTCGATGCAACCACGCAACAGTAACAACTTGATGTTAATGTTGTAAAT
The DNA here is from genome assembly GCF_054131065.1 of Drosophila arizonae. Taxonomy (NCBI): domain Eukaryota; kingdom Metazoa; phylum Arthropoda; class Insecta; order Diptera; family Drosophilidae; genus Drosophila; species Drosophila arizonae. The sequence continues at coordinate 13,119,028 of NC_142922.1, read as the reverse complement.
ACATACTACACATAATTTGGGCAGATGCAAATTTCATTTCATTCATTATATCATCGTGAAAAGCGACAAAATATGTATATATGTGGGTATATATCTTTCTTTTGGGAGCAATCTGGTCGAGGTTTGTGAAAAGGCGGCCAGCAAGTGCTAAACGGCAAGATACACTGTTTACTCAGTACGCAAATAAATGCGTGAATGTCTTGTCTGTACCCCCATATGAAATCGAAACTTTTTGGCCGGACTGTAACCAATTTCTCATATTTGTAAAATCGGCCGAGTGCCCTTCAGTTTCTGCTTCAGCTTCAGCTTCAGCTTCAGCGCTGACGTCGCGTTGGTAACGCATGCGCGCAATTTATTTATTTATGATTTTATAGCTGTTGTCTTGGCGCAAACAGCACGACCGTCAACCTGCCGGGCTAGTTAAATTATCTTACTATCAAGCAGAGAGGGTGAGACAGAGAGAAAGACTCCCAGAAAGAGAGAGAGAGAGAGAGAGAGAGAGAGGGAGAGGGAGCTAGAGAAACCGAAAACGAAAACAAATAGCTAACAGCCAAGATTTGTGCTGCACATCCGTTCGCACGTTGGCCAAGTACAGCGCTGGGCGACACAGTTTCTTATGTGTAGCTTGTGGTCTTTTTGGTGACATCTGGCTCCGACTCTGGCTCTGGCTCTGGCTCTGGGTCTGGCTCCGACTCTGTGACATAGTATTTTTAATTTTGCGTCCAATTGGGGTCACATGCGTGGTCGGTCACACCTTCGCGCAGAAATCATCTGCATTTCAACTATGTTTGTGTTTCTCAATTCATTTTTTTATTGTGCCCGGCTGATTTTCAAATTTGACTTCATTTGCTTAAGTGGCCACGGTCGTCGCTCAACATTTTGACAATAATGGCAAGGTGAAACACCCAAAGAGAGCAAGGGAAGCTGGCTGGGCAGAACGTCACGGCAACGATGACAGCGCCAAAAATTGGAGGCCAGAAGTTTGGCTAATGTCTAAAGCATATATTAATATATATTTATTTATATATTGACATTACCCCCCACCCCCTTTGATTTAGCTACGTACTGCGCATGACTCGGTCAATCGCTACACCCTTGGTATTGAGCAAATGATTTGTCAAAATGCAACTGCAAAACCCCAACTGCCAACTGCCATTGCAATAATATTAAACAATAATAATAATAAGAGTTGATGGTGATGATGTCGCCAGCAGATGGATGACTGTTCATTAAAGCCACCTTTTGATTATGGCTGCGATTTGCCTTTGCATTCGCAGTCCCTTTAGAGCATCTAATAATTGTGTTTTATTTTGATACTTGCCTCAGGCACATCTCTGCTGTTTGAGTGCCGGTGCGATAATTGATTGTAGGTTGTAGGTTCTAGATGTTTGCCTTTAGTTGTGTCGCAATTAACAGCTATTTACTGTTAACTTATGCAAATTTACAACTAGCCAATATTAAACGAAAGACTGAGGCAACGAACTCTGAACTTGTTGAGAATGCGCAATGTCCATAATGTTAATTGATTGGATATTAATGAAAGGCGTAATATATTTTTGAGAATAGAAAGTTTTTTAAATTTTAAGCAATGATTCAAAATTAATAAGGTTCTATAATTATTGTCTTTTTTTTTTATCAAACGAGACGTCTTCAATTTTTAATAGGTTGAAAATCGGGCATAAAATATTTGTATTTAACGGGGCTCACTTTATAAATAATGAATGCAAATTAACATTTTAATTCATTTTGAAGGTGACAAACATTATTAACAAATTGCTTTTAATTACAGTGAAGCACAAAGCCAGGGAGCAAAGATAAATAAATAAAATATAATAAAAATTTGGCAGGCCAAAGATTGGAGATCTCTATTAAGAGTTGAGGAATTTCAACAGATTTTTCTCAATTGCGACTTATGTAGATCAGTGGGTTAATAATTAAGCTAATTTTCTGTAAAAAAAAAATATATTCAAGATTTGTCATTTATATTCAGATTTTGATAAGAACATACATAAATTATTCTGAAATATATTCTGTAAAATGTATTGTAAAAACTGGATTTGTAGCCGATCGTTCGATTGACAGCTTTATGATATAGGCTTCAAACTAGCTTTAATAAAAACAGACTGGAAGGCGGAAGTGAGAACTCAATGTCGTCAGTCGATTGGAGGACATTTCGTCAGTTTCCTTGCATAAATTTCAATTTTTGGGGAGACGATGGGTAGCTGTAAAATTTAGCCAAATAAATAAAAGGCAAATTAGATTACCGTAGCCGGCAACAATAAAATCTTCGTTCTACTGAATTAGCCATATAAGGCACTTAGTGAAACATGAATAAATAACATATTTAAACGCTGACTGAACAGCTGAGAGACCTTGCATCTATTAGGAATTTTTTCCTGCTCATTATAAATACCATTTAGAGCGTATGTAGTAGATACTTACTTGGCTAAAAAATACGATTAGATTGTTGCATTTGCTTAACCCCACACGGAAGTGTTAACACTTGACATCGTTTATGGACTGATATATGAGTGAAAGATATGTTGGTATTTGCTTAATTCATTATTATTTATTATACTAGTTTTAGTCAACGTATACGCACTAGTTCAAGGCGACGTCAGCGCGCTACAATAAAAATAGAGAAAAAAAAAGAGAAAAAATCAAACTACTCTATATAGTAAATGCTATAAAAATCAAGTTTCAATAAGACGTCAAAAATTTGCATAGAGCCGTTGTCAATAAATTTGGATTCTCTTTGTAGGCTGCTGCAATATGGCTTAAAACGATGTTGTAAATAATAGAAATATCAATAATAATGGCTAAAGGGAGATCTTAACGATGGAGCTATCTTTGGCAAACGACCATTGGCCACACATCATCAAGGGGAGACATATACACAGATCAGTTAGTCTCGATTATGTTTTGTTTCCTCAAAAATGTACGACCTTGTGGTCGATTTTTAGTGCGTTGCCATTGCTGGTGCGGCTGTTGATGTTGCTGCTGTTGCCCATAGCAGCATGGCAGCAGCAGCAGCAGCAACGGCAACAGCAGCAGCACCAATCTTTGGCTGGCCTCTTGATCGTTTCATATGTTGCTGGAGCCGACACTGACATTGTGTCTGCTGATTAATTTTATGCGTTGCACTTGTTCATTTTGTTGATTGTTGTGTTATACCCTGTACAAATGGTAAGCAGAGCGTATTCAGTGTATAGCAGCATCTCTGATATCTTCTCTGCCTAGTCAACACCCTATGTATCTTTCGTCTCATAATAATTTACTATATAAGACTTCCACAAAACGCTAATTACTGGGTATCTTCAGCTCACACATACTCAGTGTTGTTATTGTTAATGTTATTCAAAAAATCGACTCCCAATGACTTGACGAGTTTTTGTATCAATAGAGAGCGACGCATGTAACAGCTATGCAGCCTTCGTTTCGACCTCTTATCAATTGAATGGTTTGAGCATTGGGCCGCCATCAGAGCTGAATGGCTGAAAGCCATATGACATGTGCGCCACTTCCAAAGCTGGCAGCACGCTTTGAGTGTACATAAAAGTCCGAGAAAACGAGGAAAAAATCGGAATATTAATATAGGTTTGGTTCTTTTGTGCGAATGCGTGTCTAGAATTTATCGCTCGGTATCAAGCCCGGCTGGTTATCGCATAATAAGAAACGTCGCTGATGACGTCAGCAGCCGCAGCAACAGTAGCGAGCACGAGCAGATTGGTATCGAACAAAATTCCTATTTACTTACATTTTCAAGATTAGGCAATAGCCACGCTAATTGACGGACCAATCTCTAGGCCGCGATCACCTCGTGGCTTGTTTGCAACATTATGCAAAGCACCTGCAAATATTTATAGAGCATGGTGTGGTGGGCGGGCTAGCGCATGTACCCTAGGTACCACCTTTCGATCATTTATCGGGATGAGCAAAGTATAGAATTCATATGCAAAGCAGCAGCTTTAACTATTTTGAGGCGTTTAAGTATTCGGGAACGACGCACAAACACACACAAACACAAACGTACACACACAAATACACACACATACACACATGGAAACTAATTTGCATGTGAACGTTGCTCAGGTTTAGGAAATTAATAGCCAAATAAATAAATATGCAAAATTTACAGCATAAGTTGTCGGAGGTGTTTGCCTAGAATGAGCCATCATTTTGTATATTTACCAACAAATGTGTGCAGTAAATATGTATACACACATATGTACCTGTGTGTGGACAGGTTTAGACTTGATTTATACAATGATAGCTTAGACGATGCCTTTAAAGAGCTGAAAGGCAAGTCAAGACAGGTCCACTCCCGAAAACGGTCAGCTTTGCATGTGCAAAATGGTAACGCCTGGAAGCTTTTGGCAATCAATGAGATTTAGCATTCTCGGTTTTATTGTGCAATCATCATTTGACATTCTTATTATTAAAAAAAAAAAAAAAAAAAAAAACTCTTCAATATTTTTGAATCAAATAAAAAATATTGCAAAGATGTGCCAATTTCTAATAATTTAAAATTAAATTTAAAAATATTAATTGTCTCAGGTTTCATTTAATAAGCGACTTACGTTTTTTGTAGCCTGCGAACCTTTTGGTTTTTTGTGATTATCTTGAAAACTAACATTTGCCTAAAATCAGATTTAGCACCAATTATAGAGCTAATCAAGAGCTACAGGATTCACTATTCGTCAAAATAAAAAAATGTTTTGGCATTCTTTTTTTTTTTTTTTTAACTCAAAAGCGTACGAATGTCACATTCGCCACTAGAGAATTACCCATATGTATTCAATATCAATACCTATTAAGGCAATTTATCGAGTAAATACTAGGCCTCTCTCTCTTTCTCCCTTTTTATTAAATATTTGTTAAAGATACGCCTTCAGTCAGTATAGCATTTTTTTATAGGAGAAATAAAGTAAAAAGAGTAATAAAGAAAATACAATTTTCTGGAAAATAATAAACTCCATTGCACAGATGTGCAATCTACAATAAAAAGAACCCTTTACTTTTTTTGTTTGGATTTTAGGTAAAACAAGTTTGGCAAATACTAAATGATATATTATGATAACTGAATTAACATAAATAATACGTATTTATGGATAATGCAATAATTAGTATACTTATATCCTACTAATTGCCAACCTTATTTTATCATCCTGCTGTCCAAGTAAAGATTCGCATTTACTCTAATTGGCAGTCGTGAAATGTGAACAGATAACATGAACGTATTTAACATAACGGAGATAATATGTAAATTGATTAAAGCACAGTTTACGAATGATTAACTTCTATTTAGAACAGTTAACACCAAGATTTAAATAATGCTTTTATTTAATTTCTTCATTTCTTCAGTTATTTCCTTCATTTCAGTTCATCTTATTTGTTCTTTATAATGCAGTGAAATGAGCTAAAGATCAAATGTGAGAACAGCCACAGCCACGCCTGTTTTTAATGTAGAAGCATAAAAACAGCTTGAAGACAATGCTTAATCCGTATTCCGGTTTGCCTATGATAGCACACATATGTCACACTGTCCAAAAAGTCGACAGCTATTAATACATAGAGGCGTGTTCTCTTGTGAATGGGTATTTTCGCAACACTTAACTGATTATCGATTAACTCTTGCCAAACATGATTTGAACTGTGGGCCAGCCGCGAGGTGCTTGCAGCGCAGCAAATTTGATTCGATATAGGCTGCTTAATTCTGTCGATATCCGATGGAAGACCAAACGCCATTGTGGCAGCAGGCGAAATGCAGACACAATGCACGTGTCGGGTCGGGCTGAGAGCGTACGAAAACAAAGTTCTCGCGGCTTGCCAAACAAACGATGACTGGACACAAAAATGGGGGCCAACTCGTTTCGATTGGGCTACGGTCTGATACGTTTCAGTTAGTGCAGAATGACGGGCAGATTTGCATGAATCGCCTGCCGAGTGTCAAGAGCCGAGTTGCAGGCGGCAAATGAGCGTGCCGCGTAATTAGAACGGCAAACAGCAGCAGCCCCATGCATCGGGCACCAGGCAGCAGGCATCAGCATGATAATTTCTCAGCAAATATAATAAAGACTTGTCATAGCTGCTGTTTACCAAAGATACATGGCAATTGTTGAGTGTGTGTGCAGCTATTGCGCCATGGCATGGTATGCAAAGTGCGACTCCAAAGAACAAAAAAAAAAAAAAAAAATGAAAAAAAAAAAAAAAAAACCAAAATGAGTAAACAGTTCAAGGCTGTGGTAAGCTCAATTTTGGTTGCCCGATTGCAGCTCTGCCACCGCAAATTGCCAGGCTGGCCGCTAACCGCAGTGCGTGCAAAACTGCAGGCAATCAAAGCAGTTGAGTCAGCGAGACAAAGGACCTGTTTGAGCTCTTATCTTGCATCTAGCTAGCTTATAATTATCGTGCCCCTTCTGCCACATATAGATGTGCCACTAACTGGTTTCCCCATCCGTCTTTCTCTTCCTCTATCTGTCTCTCACTCTCGCTGGGAACAATGCCTCCAGCTTGTCTGTCCTTGAACTATCCTGCTCCTGACAGCAGCTTCTGCCACGATTGGCGGGCTTTTCTGGAATATCCCCAGCTTACACAAAAACTAGATGACAATAAAAATCGACGTCCAGCAGCAACAATGATAATTTGGCATACGAGTGCAAACCAGTTTCGAGCTATATACATGAACTTATGTGTATATACCCAGTAGTTATGACAAAAGGGTTGAATGGCTCGCGGCATAAGTCATGCCATCAAATCCCCATCAATTATCTTCAGCAACAGCAATAGTATTATAGGAGTATTATAGTATTATATATATAGTATTAGAAGGAGTATTATAGCCATTATAACTATTCGAAGCCATGAGTATTATAGGCATTATAACTATTCAAAGCCAGGGTATTGGCCCGTCGCTCTGCCGAGTATAGCTCCATATTCTTGAATGTTTCATTGGTTTTGTTCAGCTTGCATTCCCGGCAGCGTGTAACTTTAGTCTTTACCCACAACCACAAAAAAGCTTTTAAACATTGTCAATGTATGGGAAAACAGAATTCATTTATAATGCTGAGACAGACGTAGAGTGTAAAGTGTATAAAAAAAAAAAAAATTAAATAAAAAGGACTGATTAAGCACAAATCAAGTAAGGTTAATGCCACAAAACTTGGCCACGTTTTGCCTAATTTACATGTACGTTTATTAGCTAGAAAATGTGCACTCAAGTGCAGTAAACACATATTTATATATCATAAACATTTATATGTATTGATATTTCTATGATGCTTATTTATAGCAAACATCCCATTAATAGCGCCGCATGGGCTAAGCGAGGGCGCGGCTTCGCCTTGGCTGTCAGACTTTTGTATACCTTTATGATTAACGTGCTAGTCCGCTGTATATCAGTTTATCAAATAGATTCAAAGACAGTTCAGGTGCTAATATTACAGCACTCGGTATTTGCATAAGTTAGCTAATCCTAAGCAGAATTGTCTGATGATATTTGTGTTTCCCATATCGTACTTGCAGTTGGCAATATGTCGGTCAGACTGAACGAGACACAAACCATTGTTGACAAGATGGTCAACTTCTTCGTGGAGCACGAGGATCTGCGCACAAAGGTCTGTAAAAGTCGTTGAATGGATAAGTTGAAAACTTTAATATATATATATATTTCTTTTTTGTTTTTTTTTTTTATTACAGAGCTGGTTCCTCTCGAATGCACCTGGACCGCTGTTCATGATTCTCGGCGCTTACCTGTACTTCTGCCTGTATGCCGGACCGCGTTATATGCGCGATCGCAAGCCGTTCGAGCTGAAGAACACGCTGCTCATCTACAATGCGGTCCAGGTGCTGCTCAGCTGGGTGCTCTTCTACGAGGGCTACAAGGGCGGCTGGGGCGGTCACTACAACTTCAGGTGCCAGCCCGTCACCTATGCCACGGATCCCATCTCCATGAGAGTAAGCTCTTATTGAGCTATTTAGTTAGTTGTCATAGACTGAATCCTCGGTTTCTATTTAGATGGCGCGTGCTGTCTGGCTGTACTACATTGCCAAGATCACGGAGCTGCTGGACACGGTGTTCTTTGTGCTGCGCAAGAAGGATCGTCAGATCTCGTTCCTGCATCTGTACCATCACACCCTGATGCCTGTCTGCGCTTTCATCGGCGTCAAGTACTTTGCCGGAGGCCACGGCACCTTGCTGGGCTTCATCAACTCCTTCATCCACATCATCATGTATGCCTATTATCTGCTCTCGGCCATGGGACCCAAAGTGCAGAAGTATCTGTGGTGGAAGAAGTACATCACCATCCTCCAGATTGTAAGCTTCTAGCTTTGAATAAGTATATGTTTTTTATTAACCATATTCGCTTCCCCCGCTTACCAGGTGCAATTCCTCATCATCTTTGTGCACACGCTGCAGATCCAGTTCCAGCCAAACTGCAACTTCCCCAAATCGATTGCAGCCCTACTGACCTTCAATGCCGGCCTCTTCACCTACATGTTCAGCTCCTTCTATGTGCACAACTACAAGAAGGAGGCCAAGCAGGCGGCACAGGCCAAGCTGGCGGCACAGGCCAAGCTGGCGGCCAAGCAGGATTAGAGAAAGGATTACAGTTGATGCTTTTATTTTTTTGCCTTAATATCACGATCACCAAATGCGAATGCGGCAATCGTTAGTTAGGTTTATAGCCTGTACACGTCTACTGTGAAGAGATCCATTTCAAGGGGCATAGCTCACACCCTTTTTGGGTATATCGTAGATCAAGTTGGGTGTCTGTACATTGGATATTACATTTTCTAGCTCTTAAGTTTCGTTTCGTCGTAGTATTTAAAGTCAAGTATGAGAATGTGAACAGTCTTTGTACAGTCGCCATTGCGCAGTGCAATCACAAGGCACGCGACGTATTGGCCAAGTATAATAGAACCAAATATTGTAGATTAGTTCATCGAAACGTATGTAGTTTTTATTTTATTGATTGGCGTGCAATAAAACTCTAAGACATACAGCAGATGGCATTACACCAAATTGTCACTATCAGCAATTTTATTTGCCATTTTTTAAATAATAATATATAATTGTACATTGAGAAACTTTTTAATTGTGTAAAATATGACAATATGTATAGATTTTAAAACAATAAAAAAAATTTAATCAAATCGTATGCATTTCTGCATGCCTGAAAGTATGCTACACGATATTCAAGGATGTGCAGCTAGTATTGAATATTCTCGCTAGATGGCGTGTGCGTGTGTAGCTGAGCCAGTTTAAAAAACTGCTTCGAGTTTTATGATGGGATTTTTGTATAAGTATTTAAATTTAATTTTCTGAGAAAAGAGTTTATTTTTAATGCACAAAACAACACGCGTTAAACTTTAAATGTTTTTGTTTTTATGGTGGAATAATACAGCAGACATTTGGAGAAAAGTATTTTATAACAAAAAGGAATGAATTTCATTTTTATAGCATCCATTATCGTAAGATATTTTTTAAATATAAATTTTGAGCATTTTTTAAATTAATTATACTGATTAATTGATTAATTATATTTCGATCTATATATATTTCTATTCCGTTTCATAGCCATAGAGCCCATTTCATTGACAGACTAAAAGTATGCCAGCAAAATTATTTATCTGAATATATGTATGTATGATACATGGTAAATATGTATATATATGTATTTACAATTGTACGTATCTATCTGTATGTATGTTGAAGTTGCAGGCAAATTGTATTTCAAACTAAAACTCGCCTCGCAGTGTTGGCGAAAATGTGGTGAAGTACAGACGCGTCCCTTCCGCTCGTTGGCGCGTTGTCGTTTGCGTTTTGTTTGTTGTAAGTGACACAACGTTGTTGTTGTTGTTGTTGCTATTACTCTTGCGGTTGCTGTTGTTGTTGCTGGTCTGGCTGCTGTTGCCAGGTAGTATATAGGTTTTCGTTTGGCTCAACTTTTGGCGTGCGCATTTTATTGTACTGTATTTAGGTTAAATTCGCGTTCGCGTGTGTGTTACAAAATGTTGGAAAGTGTGTGAAAAGTAAAACACATTAAAAAAGAAACACACACACACACACACACAGAGACACACACATGCTCAGACCTGAAATAAAAACAAAACAAAAACATTGCTATCGAATTGCTTTGTATTGTTTTGGTGACGTTGGAACCAGTTAAATGAAATCTGTGCGAAAAAGAAAGCGTTTTTGTTGAAAAAAAAAAAAATAAATAAACAACTCCCAAACAAATCAGCCCATTCGTATATGAATGAGTGTATGAGTTTTGTTTATAAATAGATTTTTTTTAAATATATATTTGTATAAATTTTGTGTATTCATATAACACGAATGATAAAGAAACGCTTACTCATGCACAAATGCACACATACATATAGCGAGACTTACACACTCACACACATCAGAGGAGTTTTCCCTCTGTCTCTGCTGCCAACCCTCTAGATGCAACCGTTGCAGACTTTGCATAGCCGTTTCATCTGCTCATCTGGCGTTTCCTGTGATGCCGCCTGGCAACAGCCAGACCAAGCTGAGCCACACATATGGACGCTACACAAACGAAAACAAAAACACAAGCAAAAGCAAAAGCACAAACAAAATCAGAGCCAAAAGGCACGACGCTTGGTGTTTTGAGCTCAGCTGGTCGCCGCCAAGGGGCAGCAGCAGCAGCAGCAGCACCTGAGTCCAAGTGTGCGAGTGCCGTTAAACGAGATCTGTCAGATACATTTGCATCAGTGTTAGCGAACCACACACATGAGCACGCACACACACACACACCTTGACAATAGTATCTGTATTGCCATACGAATAAATATCACAAAAAGAAATACACAAAGAAACTCATTCTCACACACACACGCCCATTGTGTATGTGTGTGTGTGTGCTTGAGCATTCAAATGTGTGTGTGCGCGTACCTGAGTAGCGCGATTCGCAAGCTAGTTGTCAGCTACCTGTTGATGCGACATGAGACTCTGAGGCCACTCGCTGCTGCTTGTGGTTTCGGCAATGCGAATCTCAGTGCAAATATCGTGCTTAGCCAATGCACACCTCGCCCGCCGCACTGTCTGCCGTCTGTTTTCCGCCGTCCGCATTGCACAAATGGCAGGTGCTAATTTACTTATCACAATTTTGATTTGATTAAATTTTATCTACTTACGGCGCACATGCAAGAGTACAACACACACACACATATTTCTCATCAAAAGGTTCTCTCTCAGCAGCAAAGCAAAAGGTGCGATAAGCACAGCCAGAGACAGAGACAGAGGCAGAGACAGAGCGACTGCGACGCAGCAACTTGGGGGAATGTTCAAGAAAACGCCAACTCGGTTTTATACCTGATCAGTTGAGCAGAGAAACGCGTCGTGAGCGCAACGTTGATATTCGTTTTGGCGTCGTTCACAGCAAACACGCGCGATTTTTCACGAGGCGTACGATACGCGTTCCCATTACCGCTCCCGCCCCCGCCCCTCGCTCATTTCCAATTGGATTTGATAGCCATACGTTACGATTGGCTTGGATTTATTTTCGTTTTGATATCAGCCTCTTGAAAATATATATTTATATGTATATATAAATTTATCTATATCATAAATATTGCCAACTCTTGACGTGAGGCTGGCCAACAGCCACGCGAGGCGTATACAAAACAACAACAAGACCAACAACAATAATAAAAATATTAATAATTATAGTAATAACCATTAAAATTATTATAGTAAAACTACAGTTGCTCGGTAGTCAAAGACATAGACCATAATAATCAAAGCGAGAGCAAGACACAATAAAAGTTGATCGAAAAGAATCGAGCAAAATTAGTGATAAAGTGAACCACAAACTGCGCCTAGAGCTATTCAGCGGGAAATCCCAAACCAAAGAACTGCAAGATTTTGACATCTTAATAAAATAAATAAATAAAACACACACACACACACAGAAAGGCAAAATGTTGAAAACAAAAACAAGCGACGATAAGCTGGATACGCTGCTCTCGAGATCTGCAGTGCCTATCATCGATCTGGCGCATTGCGGTAAGTGCGACTCACCCATGGCAATTAACCATGTACTTAAATTTACAATGCGCTCTAATCATCTCCTCGAAATTTGTTGTTGCTAAGCACGCTCCAGCAGCTCCAACAATGAATGGCTTGCCCTCTGACTCATTGCTCATTGCTGGATAATTAGCAACTGCTGTTGCGGTTGAGATTCTTTCGTAATGATCTCTGTATCTAGTAATTGCAGTTGCTAAATTTGTTCAACGCTTCTACTGATTGCAGTCAGGTTTATTTATTAACTTGAGCAACTGCCACCTGAAACCTCACAACAATTTATGCCGCATGTTAAGTCAATGTTAAAGTAACATAACAAAACAAAATATTTAACATCAATATTTTGTTTTGTTGGAATGACTAATCAACATTTTATTCATAAGTTTGCAAATGTTTATCAGAAGGCTTAGTGATAAAGGCGATAAAATAGTAAGTCACAAAACCTTTATGGGGCACTAAAGCGGCTTTAGCATGTTAATGGCTCACAATTATTTTTATGTCATGGCTGGTGAATTTTGATAGTCGGTGATTAATGTGGACAACAAATAACATATTATCTAGGAATATTATCATAAATATGTAGCACGTATATGATATACTATATCATCCAACGGCTATACAACTACTATAATTTGTGTATAAATTTAATGCCAGGAAATTTTTTTTTTTATCTTTTTTTGTGTTGATATTTTGTAATTACCAAAGAGGTTATAAATACATATTGCTATTGCTCAAATATATATCATGTATCAGTATTATATGTGGAGATAACGGACGGAGTGAATCGATGTCAGATGCCAGAATATATATACTTTATAGGGTCTATCACGCCTCCTTCTGCCTGTTATTTCCATTTCCAGAGTATAAAAATCAAATTAATCAAAGATTAATTGAAGAATTTCAAGCTGACATCTCAAGTGTTATTTGACAGATAGTGATATAAAATGATTTGACGCCTAATTGATGGAAGAAACTGACGCATATTTCGAGTCCCAATAAGAAAAATTATATACATAAATATGCTTTATATCTGGGTGTCACTTATTACAGGTGGATAGCACGCCAATTGGTATTGTTAACACATAAGTTATCTGTTCGATTTGAGCATGTATTTAGCACATTGGGTGCTGCCACGTCCAACGCATTCTTTGCTAGACAAATTGACAGCTTATGTGCTTGGGGGAGCTATACACGCAGCTCCCATCCGCGCCATGCCCAAGCGATGCCCAGTTGACCTTGGGCTTAGCACTTGACCTTCTCGCGACGTCGTTGTTTCCAAACATTTCAGCCATTGACCCCAAAAAAAAAAGCGAGTAAATAGTCAGTCGCAGCGCAGTTGTGTCAACGGAACTTAAATTGCTTTCGAGCTTGAGAGGTTTTTGAACTATGCATAAGACATATCAAGTAGTCCCCATAGTTTAGTCAATGCCAATGCAATCAAATTTAACTTCGTTCGAACTGTGCGGAAACTAAAACAAGCTGCATCACAATATTTACATTCAAGTTTTATTACGATTTGATTTGGGAAACTTGATTTCTTTGGTTTTTTTATTTGCATTTATATTTATATTTATTAAGCACTTGTTAAGGGTACCTAACTTTTGTCGTGCACTGTGTAACGCGTATGGAAAATATTTGTAATCCACTAAAACGTATATTGATTTAGGGGAGCTGAGCTTATATATCATGCAATCAACTTGCATATCAACTTCAAATATTTCCATACCTAAACAATCCCAATTATTGTTTTCAAAATTATTTTTGTTTACTCTTAAATCTCAATCAGCTTGCATTAAGTATTTTACTTATATGTATATTTGTTCATGGAGATGTAAATAAATAAATAATTCGTGCTATGTTTATATGGAAAAATCAATAAATGAAAAGTTTCTCATGGAAAGTTTTGCTATTTTTAAAATTAATTATTGGCTGTCGGAAGATTACAGCTTTATGATTCACCCAGCACATTTAGAATGCTCAAAATGTGTCGATTAAAGTCTTCGTTCAAACTTATCTTCTTATCAGATTGCTAGCGAGCGTATTTAGCTTTCGACTTGGCAGTCGTTGAATTGATTATTTTGTGTTGACATATTTATATAGTATATCTGAATGCGATTTTCACTGCATTTACTTACTGCCAGTGGGTAGGGGCTGGGAGGGCATTCGTTCGGTCGGACGGTCGTGCGGTCGTTCGGTCGGTGCAGTGGTTTGACAGCATTGTTCGAATTGTTGTTTAGACTGCTATATATTTACACAGTGCTCAAGACAAGCTGCGTAACAAACTGACAAACAAGCCCGCTGCTCGTTTCAAACGACGTCAGCGGAAAAGTGACGCATTTGGCAAGTGAATCCCCAGCTGCGTCACCAAGCCCGCGTCCACACTGTCCATTGTCAACTTAATTGAAACATGCGGCATCGTCACAACAGCTGAGTACCAGGCAAACACATCACAAGTAACAACCATAGCAACAACAACAACAGCAACAACAACGATAATATGAACAACAAACTGGTCGTTTTATTAACGCCGCGCTTCAAATCCAAATAAATCTAGCTTTAACCTGTATTCTTGATTAACTAAGCAACTTTATCTCTGTAGCCATTGGGCAGCTGTTGAATGAAATTTATTTCACTTCGGCCAATTGTTAAACAGCTGTTGGCAGAACTTTCGCATAAGCGAAGAAGGTTAATGTGCTGCACGATATGAGCAAATGATTTAGTTAATATAAAAAGACTTTCAGAACTGATCTAAATTTTTGAAAGTGAACTTTTTGAAAGCCCCTTATAGATATGCCTATTCATAGAAAGGTCTAGTTCGGATGTACTTGCTGAGCAATTCAAATAAATATTTTTAATGGGGTATTTATCATATGACAGCAGCAGAATGTTATCAGCAACGATAGATAAAATGTTGCAAACGCCTATAAAAAATAATGACAAAATGGTTTGTCCTTAAAAAAAAAAAAA
Source organism: Drosophila arizonae (assembly GCF_054131065.1). NCBI lineage: Eukaryota > Metazoa > Arthropoda > Insecta > Diptera > Drosophilidae > Drosophila > Drosophila arizonae. The sequence continues at coordinate 13,104,006 of NC_142922.1, read as the reverse complement.
AAAAAAAATCGCCAACGTGCAAAAAAATTTTAACAACTTTCGTATTTAGACATTTGGCTTCTCTGAAAGATAAAAAATTGCCTGGAATGCAATAACCATATGTTGCCTAACAGATGCCAAAATGTTATATCAATGCTGGACAAGACTTTGAAAGGCTTGGCATATCTGTCTGTGTCTTATCTAACAATCAAATACGTCAAAAATTCGATTTTATAATTTTGAAATGTTTGAAAATAGAATCTGTTTTTCGTTTTTAAATTGAAATAAATTTTATGTATTTCTTTTTCAAATTTTCTACGCAGAATATTCTTTATGCTCGCTGTGTTCAGCGTTTTTAAGCAAACACTTTAAATATTTATACGAAGTATCGATATTGGCTCTGAGCACCAAAGCGCTGTAGGAAATATTAAAAAATAATGCTCGAAATCCATTTGGTAGAGATTTGTTTTTTGCATTAATTAATTAAATAAATAATTGATCTAGCGATTCCTTTTTTTTTGCCATTATACATTTGATTTAGTTCATTTTTCAGTGAATCAAGGCATAATATTTCATATCATTTTTTTTACCCACTCTCGGCTATTTGGCCATCATTATTTCGACTAATTCAAACTTTTGTGTCCATTTAAATATTTTATAAGTATCGTCAGAGTTGTGTGTATGTGGTTTTCCCCCTCGACTGAATCGATTCTATTTAGCTGTGTGCAGACATTTGAGGGTATACATATAAAATTGCGCTGTATACAAGCATATATTTTTAATTAAATGCGTGTATTGAAAATAGACACGAAGCTAATCAATTTTTAGCTTTTCAATTGACCAAATGCCAGATACCCAGTAAAGTGGCACACATAAAATCAAATGAATCTATTCAGGTAAACTCTGCAGAGAAATATCTCATGCCAGAGTCATTAAGTATACAAACATATAATTATATATATATATAAATAGATGTATATACCCTTTACTAAAGCGGCCTGCAATGGGTATCTGTTAAAAACAGCCGGCGCGTTGCCAATAGAAATTCCGCAAATAACAAACAAAATAATCTGAGTGTGGAAAACAAAGCGAAACGCATCGACATTTGTTTATAGATCGAAGCGAATTGAAAGACCATAAATATCGAAAATGCTTATGGCATATAGCAATTTGTAAACACAAACAATTTGGCAACCGATCGAACTCTAATGCCAATCAAGTGTTTAGAAATAGAAATTCAAAGCCAGCTAAATCAAAAATCCTATTGCCTCATGTGGCAATGCGATGATCTTCAAGCGGCCTCCTGCCAAAAGCTCAGTGTTGTCTGTCGACTACCGACTGCTGACTCAATTAATTAGCCTCAATATAGATAAATTAGCAGCAAGTTAGCTACTAGCATGTGAGCTGTACGAAATTGTAAAATTGCAAACAGCCAACAGCCGCAAATTGAAAAGCGCCTACAATACAGTTGGCGCCTAATTGAAGTGCATGCAAACAACAAATGTCGGCCCCAATGACTGTGTCGCTGCCTGGTCTGTATATGTACTTATATACACATATATGTATGTGTGTATATACACTTCTGTACATCTAATCAAATGAAATCGAAAGGCGTCGTTACGCTTCAATTGATTCCATTCAACACGCTGCCTGCCTGACGACCTCTCGCATAGCTATCTCATCATCATGTAGTACATGAATGTAAGTCGAACTGAATAAAAGTTCCATGGAATGTACTAAAATGTACTACTGTACGTATTTGTCGCCTGGTGACAGAAATCTGTTTTCTGCCAAAGTGAGGCACGACACGCACTGATAACTCTGGCATACAACGTAATTACTATTAACCGTGAATTCTCCTGCTGCTTATCAGCTGAAAAACAGTGCGTCATGGTGTTGATTAGGGTGCTGTGGGGCTTACGTTAGGGGCTTAGGCCAGCTGGGTGGTCGAGCTGGTCGAGGTGGTTGGGCTGGATGGGCTGATTGGGCTGTTCGGGTTGTCGAGTGGGCGGGCGGCGGCGGCGCTGTGCGTTCAACTGAAATTGACAATTATTTATTTATAGATTGCTCATACGCCGTGTGCGCCAACGTGAACGTGTGGAAATATATTCTCAATTGTTAATATTCATTCATGGCGCTGAATGAGCAATTAGCATATTGCTGTATTACTCTCTCCCTATCTCTCTCTCTCTCCCACTCCCTATCTCAATTTCACTATCTGACTATATATATGTACATAGAAATTTTAAAATTCAAAATATCTCCTCATATCTGATTGCTGTTGTTTCTTTTGTTGTATAATGAGATAAGATTTAGCATTAACTTTGGACTCTAAGCTGCTGAACAGTGTTTGCTCGACTGCCTGAAGCTCTTGAGTTTATTCTCTTTATAAAGAATCCCCTCCACTTGATTTCCGCTCTCGAGTTTGCTCATTTTTATACCTTTTTGTCGGAGAAAACTTTTTTGTTACGTATTATGAGCGAGCTAGCTGAAAATATATATACTCTATACTCTCTCTATATGTACTATAAGTGGAGAGAGCTCATGTCATGTCATCCATCATTCATAAATTAAGGCAATCCTATACAGATTCTAGATTCTTTAAAGGCTTGACAGTCATCTCAAATATTCTAACTTTCCTCTCCTATAGAAATGTTCATATAATGTAATACATAATCGAGTATTTCTAAAATATTAAAGGGTATTGCTGATTCGACGTGCCGCAGATATCCGGTTGTTATGAAAGGCAGTTTTATTTTTCTCCATGATTTTCCGCCTGGAAAAACCAAGTCGCTGTCGCTGCAGCGGCATTGAAATTGATTGCATTTACCTTTATTGCATTTGCTCGTATTGCATTTGCCCGCATTGAGTGTGATGCATGAACTCAACTATTCGTTCGATTGCTTGAATCGCATTTATATTATATTGATTCCATTATGCCAGCCGTCAGCCTTTCGTTCGTTCTGTTTATCGCGCAGTAAGACTTAATTACAAATTCGAATTAGCGATTATTGTGCTGGCACGTGGATTGCTCGTTACTGGGCGTGTGGCACTTGGTAAATGTATTTATTGGGGCTCGTCATATAGTCCTAATACGTTTGAGTTTTTTTGTTCTTTAATGGGGGATCATAAAACCGTTGGCGATGTGCGAGAATTTTATTTATGGTTATTGTCAGCAGCTGGCCGAAGCTTTAGCTGTTATTGTTATTAGTTTTAAAAATTCTACGAAATTATTCACGCTAATCATCTAAAAATAAAGCCAACGAGTTTGTTCAGGGAAGTGCAATTTCGCCCCCAATTCGTACACGCTTTGAACTCATGATTCTAATGGGATTTGCACAATTACAGGTACCGAGGAGGTGCCCGTCAAATCGGTGGTGAATCGCGTGGGCCATCAGCTGCAGAAGGCCTTGTCCGAGAAGGGCATGGCTCTGCTGGTCAACCATGGCATCTCCGACGAAAAGGTGGCTACAATTCTTAGTTGCTTCAGTCATGCTTAATCTGACTCTGTCTGACTCTCTTTAGCTGAAAACGGCTTGGGACCATTTGGATGACTTTGTCGACCTGGAAGCGGATGTCAAGCAGCTCTACATACGCAGCGATGGCGACAATCACGGCTATGTGAGTCCGGGCAACGAGCGTTTCGATGGCAAAACACCGGAACTGCGACATGCATTCAACATTTGCACGCTGAATGTCCAGAATCTGCCGGAGGAGCCATTGCCCGGTTTTACGGATCATATAAGCGCACTGGCCAATGACTTTAAGGCCCTGGCCAGCTTTATACTGCAGGCGCTGGCCGTCTCGCTGGACATTCCGCCCACATTCTTCCTCGAAAAGCATTCACGCATGATGTCCGGCGATCACGACAACATGACCACTCTGCGCATGCTCTATTATCCGCCCATAGTGGACGACGAGCCTGGCCATGGCCAGAACGAGGTCATCAAGGGCCGTTGCCAGTACAGCTACCAGCGTTGCTTATCAGATCAGCCAGACTTCCGGCCCGAGCGCAATCCCCTGGAGGACGAAGCGGACAACGTGCAAACCAATGGCAAAGATGGCGAGATTGCCGAGCACAAGCTGCCCAACGGCGAGGTGATCCGCTGTGGCGCACACGTCGACTACGGCACCTTCACGCTGCTGGCGCAGGACTCTGAGGGCGGCCTGGAGGTGAAGCTGCCGGGCAGCGAAAAGTGGACTCGTGTGGGTCACTTGCCGGGTGCCATATTAGTCAACTGTGGCGAGATCTTGTCCATATGGACAAGGGAACGATATCCCGCACTGGTAAGCCAACAGCTCTGCACGAATATGCCAGCTCAATTAAATGAACTCTTTTGATTCCAATTGCAGCAACACCGCGTCGTCATACCCGAGCAGGAGCACATACGCTCCCGTGGGCGGCACTCGATTGCATTCTTCTGCCATCCAGACAATATTACAATGATATCTCCCAACGATCTGCCTCAAACCGATACCGAGCAGAACGCGACGTGTCTCAAACAGCGCAAGAAGTCCTTCAAGGCGGCGAAAGAGCGGTAAGCTTTGATCACACTCGTAATCTCGTTGCTTGTGAAATTTAACTAAACTTTGATTTCTTTTATGGGCCCGCTTTGTTTGGATTCATTTGCTGTTATCACACTGCGCCGGCCGTAAATCTATCAATATATATAAAGTGTGTACAACGCGTATCAGCTAATACAGAAAAAGTTTAAAGAAACTTACACCAATGGCAATCACTCGTAATGCCGTTGCGTCACGTAGTCGCCAGTCGCCAAGATCATCATCTCTACTCCTGCCACTCTGTCATCCTCTCATCAGCCTGTGGGGAGAGCTAACGTCGTACTTATATCAAAAGAGTTTTTAACATCGATAATACACTTGATGTTTTGAACTTTTTATTTTATTATTATATAATATACGATTGTAATTGCTTCATTTCTTTAGTTTGTATCATATGTATTTGATATACATACATAAATAATATTTATATACAAATACAATACATACACACAATGTTTTGCATTATCCGAGTATCAACATCAATTATACACTGAGAGAAACGCACGTTTTAACACATTTATCTTACAGCTAGGCGCTAGACACTTATTTTCAATACCTTCTCCTATGTTTATCTAAAACTCGACCATATCGCAATTCCCAAATTGACCGATGCTACTACACAACTGAGACCTACTCCTGCTGCTCCTGTAAACATTTACAAATTCTATATGTATTTGACTTTGACCTGATGTGGTAAGTTTCTCTGTTTGTTTGTTTGTTTGCTTTTTTACATGATTAAGATTTCTGTTTACAGTTTTCATTATTTCAACATTTTTCATTTGTTCTCATTTTTGTTTAATATAAATTCTTCATATACATATTCGGCTGTTTATCATCAATTCTGCACAATAAACACATTTAACAATTTTTTTTTTTTTATTTCTTTCCGTATTTGGTAATTATATTACTTTTTAATTTTTTTTATTTATTTATTTATTTTTTTTTTTTTTAATCTATGCTGCACGTAAGCTATTGGACATTTACGACTGCATTTGGCTTAGTTTTCTCTCTTCGTATTTTATTTCTTGATTTTTTTTTGTGTATGCTTCCATAGCGGTTGACACTGAGAGTATATAAGGGCAATGGGATAAGGAAATTCCCTTTAAAATTTGCCATGAATCAAACTCCAGCTGCCCGCGTAGCTGTGATAAACCAGCATGTGATCTTTGCAAAATTCTAGTTTAGCCTAAAATAATATTGATACTGGTAATGACAACGATAATGATAAGGGCATACAAATGCTAATAACTTAAAAAAAAAAAAAAAAAAAAACAGAAAAATATTTATATAGTTAACATAAGGCTTAACATAATTGTTTTTGAAAGCAAGGAAAAGTGTATGACAGTGCTTATCAATTGACTGACGGCGCGCATACTTTTTAGCTTTACTGTGATCGATTCACAGTGTATGTTAGTTGTGTGTGTGTATGTGTGTGTTTGCCATAACTCAGTTATTTGCCCTCATATTTGCACAAAATATTTTATTTATAACTGAAAGTCACATGCGCAACTGTCAGCTAACATGCCAACAAACAATAAGAATAATATTGTTGTGACAGTTGTTATTGTTGTTTCTATCATTGTTGTTGTTGTCTTTGTTATTGCTGCTATTAACCAGCTGATTCGATCAATAGAATAAGAATGAGCACACGCATGTTTTACCGTCTTTGCTCCACGCAATCGGCTTCGTCGTGGATTATGCAATTGCTCAGAGTATTGCATTAAATTCTCAGTTATGTGTCACTCAAAACGAGTTTTGTTTTTTGCTGTTGAAATCCATTTAGAGAACGCTTTTTTTTTTGCAGCGGATAACAGTTATCAGGGCCTGTGTTGGGTATTTTGAGAGACGGAAACAAACATCTGCACTTTTGCATGTGAATAATTAATGTACAGCGTTAGGTATACCCTCTACTCGAGCAAATTAATGATAATCGGGTAATAAACGCTGACTACTAAAACTGGACATTAATATAAGGGTTTTAGTGCTCGCTAATGTTTAGTCCCTCTCCCTTTCTCTCTTTGTGAAAAAGCTGTGTAAAGCTGATATCATAAGCACGTGAATCGACTTTTCAAATTTAAAGTGTTTGCCAATGCGCTTGAGCGTCGAGAGTCCTCCTACTTTGTCCAAAGCAAATATAGGGGCCAATGCGTTAAATTTAAGGTCAGCAGCAGCAGCAGCAGCAGCAGCAGCAGCAGCAGCAGCAGCAGCTGGTCTTCAAGAAATACGAAAGAGTTTTTGGAGAAATGGGATAATCAATAATTTTTTATATTATATAAAATATTTGCATATGCTATGGCACTAAGATTGCTTTTTCTTTTTCATGTAAAGTGAATATTAATAATAATAATACTGTTGTTGTAGGAAAAAGTAAAGCTGTAGGGGGAAAGATAACAAAGCTGCTGAGCGTTTGGAGACAATGTTTGAACAGACAGACAAAGGCAATAAATATAAGTCACAAGTAGTGAGAGCATACATATGTTTTCTTCTGTGTTTGGGTACATAAAGTTGAAGAGCTGAAAAACTTAAGAGAGCTTATTAGATGAGTAATTGTTTGCAGGCAAACAAAGAGACTTAATTGAAGTCATAAGTTGGAAGCGCAGCCGGATACTATAATACATAGCTTTACTTCTGTGTTAGGATAAAGGAGCTGCTAAGCTTAAGTAAGTAAATTTTAACTGCCATTTGCCATAAATTATAAAAACATTTCGTAAAATTTATATATATGCATAAATAATAATAAATAATGTCAGATTTAGGCAAGTGGAAATAAGTGGAAATTATATAATTGATAAACATCTGCTGTGGTTGATATATGCATAGTTACACAATACAATAGTTAGTCAATACTTAGTCAATAGTTAGTTAATAATAGCAGTTGACGGGCCAATTAAAAAAAATTAGCTGAAATTTGGCTGCAGTTTGGTAATTTGAAAATTGCAAATCATTGTTTACGAGTATAAATCAATTTAAAATAATATGTGTAATAGATAAATAGTTAAAGCAATATGTTTTTTTTTTTTGCACTTTTAATTGAATTGACACCATTCAATTAGTCAGAGTTTGAATTTATTGCAAACATTTATTTAGTTGACGTTCGATTTAATTTTTTAACGAAATAACAGGTCGAATGGGTGGCTCTATGTTTAATCAAAGTGTCAAAGTTAAATAAAATAAATATTGACTAAAGTATTCAAACAGGCACGCGGACAGCAGAGAAGAGGACGGCAGGGGTGGATGGGAGACTCATTTGTCTATTGCGTTGAGCCGTTAATCTGGCGCTTTAGATAATGACAATGATTTGCCAAAGATATATATATATATATATATATATATATATATATATATATATATATATATATATATATATATATATATATATACACGATATATAAGTGGGTATATACATTTGAATGTACATGCATTAAATCTATATAACACACCAACAGCAATCTGATATTTAAGGCAAACAAAGCGAGTTTTTGATAAGCCTAACTGTGTAAATAATTGCTTTGCTTGGTCTAAGCGAACGCGACTGCCAGTTGAAAATGAAAGCCAAGCGAGAAGGAGAGCCGCAAGAGAAATGAAATGAAGTTCACCACCTTCTTAAATTTTTGTTGATAATCTAAAATATATATAGATAAGATTGTCTGGGCATTGCAAATATTTTTCGATATAGAAGTGAAAAATACAAAATAAAATATAAATAGATTACTAAAACCCAAAATAATACAAACAATAAAATTAAATCCAAAAAATAATATAAAATATTTAAAATACCTATTTTCTGTATAAAATAAAAAAATAATATATTTTAGCAGGTGAGCAAAAATAAAATGATAGAAATTTTAATGTTTTCTAATTTCTTTTATAAATTGTATATGCCTACAAAAATATTTTATTATTTAAAATAATCATTAAAAAAATATAAAATTAATAATAAAATAATTTAAAAAAAAAATTATAAAATGAATTTATAAATTTTTTGATTACATATATAAAAAAGAATATTAGTACAACTATAAGAAATTAATTATTTTTATGTATATACATAATTTTATGTTTAAGATATGAAGTATACGAGTGTATACGTAAATTGATAGAAAAACTTGCTGTAGAAAAAAATTGCAATTAAATTAATATTTGCAAATTGCTTAAGAAACGAGTTGTTAAACGGAATGTAAATAGCCTGCAGTAGAGTATCGACAGTTGTCTGCCGTCTGGTACTTATATACTTAACTGCTAAAGGTTTACTAATTTAGTATTTGAGCGCTACTATTCTACAACAATTAACTAATGCGCTCAAAAATGCGACATGCTCAAATATATATATATATATATATATATATATATATGTATATATATTTTTTAACAGCTTTGTTTTGATGAGACTTTAAGTCACACTTTATATATATATTTGTTTTTGTCAGAGACTACAAGTACAGTGGCTAATAGACCCAGTGGATATGTTACTCATACAAATATGGTATTGTATACATATATATATATATATATGTATGTAGTACTTATGTATATATCTATATATTTAGTACATGCACTATCCCGATTTCCGTATATTTAAGCTTCACTTGGGAACAGTTAGTTAACATCATGTACTGTTAGAAGACATTCTTCGCTTATCTAATTCATTTTACACGTATGTATCAATATTTATGGGACATCAAATAGCAATACGTATATCAAACATTCAATACACTATGTATGTATGTATATATATATATATATATATTTATTTATATATATTTATATTAAATAGGTAGGTAAACTATATATAAACACTGCACTAAATGCCAATCAAATGTTGCTTTTGAAATCGTTGCTGGCAATTCTAGGAATTTGCAATTCTCTTCTTTCAATGGTATTGCCCAACAATTTTGCTTTAAATTCAATTTGTAAATATTTCAATTTGTTGTCTTTATTGTACGTGTTCATATTTTATATTTCATATTCCTTTTAGTTTATATGTATATATCTATATATATATATATATTTGCACATTAATTTTTCTTTTGTTTTGTTTTGTTTTGTTTTCTTTTGAAGGCTCAATTTTTACTGTGGGATTGTCGTGTTCGTTTCGAACCCATTTTTACTGTAGCTTAGCGTGGTCATAGTTTTCGGGCATAGATTAGTAAAACATATACGGAATACCTATTTGCCTTTAGGCATGGATTGGGTTGAGCATCTGCACACGCACACACTTAGCTGAAGAAGAGCTGATAGAGCGAATAGGGCTCAAATGCTTTAATTAGTGTAGAGCGGATGCAGCTGCAGCGGATCCCCGCCGGTCGTTGTGGGCGTGCCAGCCGCATACTGTCGAGCACGCATCACGTTCATCTGTATCTCCGACGAGGCCGTCGAGTTCATACAGTTGGGCAGCTCAGCGGATCCGTTCCGGGCACCATTGGCTCTCCTCTGGCCGCCGCCTATACCGTGGCCGCCTCCAGCTGCCCGGAAACTGGTGCGACAATTGATGAGCGCATTGGGGCAACAGCTCTGCAGGAGAAAAAATAGAAAAACAGAAAAAGACAACGGGCACATATATAAACAAGAGCCAAATGAGTGTAAATAGGCGTAGAGAGAATGCTAGCTACGTAGTCAAAGGTTAGGCAGTATTTAAACGACGTCGGGGACAGACACAGCGAGCGAGATAAATAGATAGACAGAGAGACAAAGTTGCACATACTTGGAGGTTGGGGGCTGAGGCTGTGTGGGGCGTGTTCTGTTGTGGCTGTGGTCGGCTGGGCACATGTCTTTGGCAAGTTTATTTGCGGAAAACAAACGACAAAAAATAAAAAAATGCAAAAATACGAAAATAAAAAAAAAGGGAAAATTCCAAGTGAAATACAAAATAAAATGGCGCATTCATTTAACAAGTAGGACTCCCCGTGTGGATGTGAGTGCGAGTGTGTGCGATGTTAAAGAGTAGTCTGTGAAATACAGAAAAAAAGGGAATGAAACAAAGCCCACATTTTACCCAAAACAAACTCGGAGCATCAAAATATGCGCATTCGTAAGTGTTTGTTGTTGTTTGTGTGGCGACCGTTTCGTAACAGGTGCTCTGTGTGGGCAATGTGTGTGTGTGTGTGAAAGAGTATGATACATACACACTCACATTTGGATATGTACATATTATGTATGATATACTTATATCAGCCAAAAGCTTTTCAATTTGAATATTACATTTTTGTTTGCATGTTTTTGTTTTAATATTTTATTTTTTATTTTGGCATTCTTAGCATTTGTTGAGCGTTAGGCAACGTTTTAGAAGGGCAAAAGCCAGCTGTGCATGGAAAAGATGAATAGATGAGATTAAAGATAGAGAGATAGAAAACCAATTTACATTATATGTAAGTATGTACATTAGATACGTCCGAGAAACTGATAGAGATATATGTATATATATATATGGAATTGCTTTAAGAGAGATAGAAGACAGTTGAGAGAGCAGAGGGGCATACATAGATAGCTCAGGCAAGCAGGTCGTGCATAGAAATCTTCATCAGGCATTATCTAATTTCGCAGCAATGAAAAAATGTGGCAAGGACATGACAAGCAATAGCTGTTGCAATTGCAGTTGCAGTTGCAGTTGACAGTTTAAAGTTGGCTGTCGACTCAGTCAGCTAATATGTATGCTACGTATTAGTTTTAGTTGCTCAAGCTACAGCTAAGTGGCACTAGTTGCCAATGCAGCTCAAAGTAAACTCATATAGCTACCAAAGTATGCGCAGTCTGGCTTAAGTCTCTCTGAATGCTGGCGCTGTATAGTTGCAGTTGCAGTTGCAGCTGTGTTTATTGTTGTTGCTGTTGCTGCTGCCGTTGCACTTGTGCTTCCCATTGCTGCCGTAGCTGATTTTCACTAAGTTTGGGCGAGGGGCGAAAGACGAACGGCGAGCGGCATTTGGGTATTTCGTTCGAAGGTTGATTTAAAAGCAATATGTATTGATAAGAGGTCTTACTTGACTATGGCCAACTAACACAGAGCTCCCGACCAATCAATATATAAATAGGACCAATTGCCCCCACCCCAGTGAGCTTACCTTGAGCGTCTTTTTGAAAGCGGCCCTGAAATCGCGATTGAAATATGCATAAATTATTGGATTCAGCGCCGAGTTGAAATAGCCAATCCAGAACAATATGCCGACCACGATTCGCGGTGTTTTGCAGCTGTCGCAGAGAGTGAATGTGATGTACCTGAAAGGGGAATAAATATATTGTAGATATAATTATAAATCTAATAAGAAAATTTAAGACTTTCCGCTCACTGCCCTTAAAGCAAAATAAGTTTCGAGAAACAAAATAATAAAGTTGGAAAGTAAAAGTTTATATAAAAAGAAAACTTGGCAGACGTAAATTAAAACGGCAGCAATATGTGCCCTTTGACCTTTGATAGCACATCTATTAGACGAATTCCTAGTAAAATTTCGTTGCCATCTGCAGCGACTTTCAATATAATTATTATTTATATAATTATTCGTGAAAGTTATTATTTCATACTGTATTATTCTATATTAAACAGAAATAATTTATATTCTGTTCGCAGAGGCAGCAGCCCGGATCAAACAACGGCTTTCCACTTACACAGAAAGACACTCAGAGGGCCTTTAATATGCATAGTGTATTCTTAGTTCCTTTCTTTTATCTTTCAAGTTATTAAGTAACCTTGCCCTGCCAATGGCCAGTTAGCTTATAATTGCGAACTCATAAAGCCGAACCGAGCAACTTTTCTTGGCAACTTTTGCTTTGCTACTTTTCTTGACTTGGCTAAGAAGAAAGCGAGAAAAAAAAACGTTGCATAAGTTTAGGCGAAACAGAAAAAGCAACACAGTTTTAGAGTCGCATAACCTGAGGCAATGAGCACATAAATTAAAAATGTGAGTTGCAGGTGTAATTGCTGATTAGAAAGAGCTGTAGAGGACTTCGCATGAGGCTCGATATTTAAATTGCTTGTTTCTTTATGTATATATGTATGTATTTGTATTTGGGAAATCTTCGCAAGCTGCTGACATCCGGTACGCACCATAAGAAGAAGGGCAGCCAGCAGAGCAGAAAGGCGCTCATTATGATGCCCAGTGTGCGGGCTGCCTTCCGCTCGCGTCTCATTGTCGTTATGGTTGACTGCTCCACCTGTATGCTGGGCCGCGGCTTGGGTATTTGGCTAATCTGCAGGTGCTTCTCCAGCAGCAGGGCGGCTACTTTGGATCTGCGTGGAGCATGTAATTAGCGTGAATTGCGGCAAACAAATTAATTGGTTTACCTGTACACCAGACGCTCCTGCCGGTCGGCCTCCTGGTAAATGCGATAGTACATGGACAGCATGACGATTCCCGGTATCCAAAAGCTCATCGACGAGCTCACAATGGCGTAGGCCTTGTTCACTTTGAACTCACATATCTGCAATTCAATTAGATTACGGTACGCCCATTGTTATTGAGTGCGGCAATTGAAATTCAAACGGTGTAATTTCATCAAATAAATCACATTAAATACATGGTTAAGCTCATAAAATAAAACAACGGCGGCAAATTGATGGGGCTGCCAACAGCCAGCAGCCGTCAGCCATAAGCACTAGAATGTATGTGATATGTGATAATATGCAAAGTGCAGTCAATTAACTGTAAATGCAACTGCAACTGCGAGTGCAACTGGAATGGCACAGACAATGGTAAAATTTGTGGCAACGTTGCGTATGCGTAATACGATTATTGTACTGAAGCGAGAGCAATAAAAAGCGAAGCAATTATGGCATGCATTAAAGCTATGATATGACAGGCTGCCACGCCCCCAGGCACTTAACGTTGTCTCAAGGCCATCTAATCAGATTTATGTGAGAGTTGACGCGGTGCTGTCGCCGTCAGTTATGAAAAACAACAACAACAACAAAATCAGCAACAACAACCACCCACAACAACAGCAACATCAACAAGCACAATGACAACCACATTAAGTTAAACTAATTAAAGCTCAACTTGAATGCCTAATGTATGCAAAGGGCTTTCAATGAGTCGACGCTTTGTGTGAAGTCGAAAATTATGCACAGGCGGCACAATCCCTGGCAGAGGCAGAGGCAGAGGCAGAGGCAGTGACAGAAGGAAAGGCAGAGGCAAGGCAGAGGAAAGGCGCTGGCACTGGCATTGGCACTGGCTCATACCCAAGCTCAAGCACAAGCCCAAGACAGCAGGACCAGGCACCGCAAACGCAAATATAATTACATTTATTTATACATTAGCATTTGTATTGCGCAATAACAACGCACAGCAACAACATCAGCAGCTGGCAACAGTTGTTAGGCAGACGCCGCTGCAGCAGCAGCAGCAGCAGAAGGGGCAGCAGGAGCAGCGCCAGGTATTGAGCCACGTTCATTTCACGTTCATGGCGCTGCTTGAAAACTTAACAAATATGTTAGCTGGTCCAGGACGTGCTCATGTCGCAAAATGGCCAATAAAGCAGACCCGGTAATAAATATGCCAACTGAGCACCTAAAAAGGCGTAAAAACACCACAGATGCCTTTGCCCCCCACCCCCCATAAATCAATTTTCCTTGCAGCGACTCCTAGTCTCCTAGTCTAAGCTAACAGAGCTGGACGCCGTGTCGTGCCGTGTCTGGCGTGTAAATGTTATTTGAGTTGAATGTGAAACATTTGTGAGGCAAATAGAGTTACGCTCGACTGAACCAGGTCCAGGTTCAGCTCATTTATAACTAAATACTCTGGCAGACAAGGATTAGAAGTGCTTTCAAATGAAATAGATATGCTAAAATAGTAGCTGAATTCCTGAACTGTCATTGATAAAGTGGTAAAAGAATATGGTAAGATTATAGTTGAATTGGATTCACAAGTTTTGAACATTGCTACGAGATTGCTAGAGCACTTTCATGAGACCCTTGATTACTCCTACGTGGGGCTATATTCCATTTTGTATTGTAATAACATACGCCGTATTGGCGAAGGAAGGCCCCTACTGGAGCTACTAGCTACTGTGAGTCTTTTATCTTAACTTACTTTTAATTTAAAATTAAGTGTAATAAATAAATAAAATAAATCATAAATATGCTATACTCTCATATATCTACTACTGCGACTGGGGAGCTCAACAGCCAATGCTGCGTCTAGCATTGCAAGAAATTGACTCAAGAGATTCGCATTTTAAGAGATTTAGTGCTAGAAAGGAGAAACTAACAATCGTTTGATTGGTGCAAATGCACTTGAGTCGAAAGATCTAAAAGCTACCTAGATTGATTATACATATACATTGTCTTTTGCTCTCACTTTCTGCGAATTCATCGATAGGATCTAAATGGAATAAATGAATATACTAATGGATTAAGTCGTTTTCTTGTGATAGAATAAATTCTGAAATATTCCTGTTAACTCAACAGATGCCAAGTCATTTTTTTTTACTAAACATACATTTATTATTAAGGGTTTCATTCAGAAGAGAGCTTAAAAACAATGACGGAGAAAAATATTAAAAGAATTGTGCAAGAGATGAATAGAAAAACACTAGAAAAGAGTATGAGAGTGAATTAATTGGCATGCGTTGAGAGGATGGCTGGGATGAAGCGGAGATAAAAAAGTATAAATTATAGACTTACGTAATGGAAGTATGCGATATGGCAAAAGTGCAAGTTGGACTCTTATAAGTATGCAGATGGAAGGAGAAGAAGTGTTAATGGTAAATGAACTTGCAAGAGCATGAGAAGATTCTATTCATATGTTTCAGGGGATTCATATAATTTTCAATTATAAATTCCACTATCTTGCCACCGTCTATATAAAGTTGTGATGTAAATGTCAATATTTAGCTTGTGGTATTACTCAAAATATATGTATGTATATATGTGTATATCTCTATGTATGTCCAACTACCTGATTAACTATTTAGTATTAAGCTGCTGCGCGTTGTCTCGTGTTAAGGAGATTTGGGCACGTGCTCAGCTCTAGTCTGGGATCTAAACCAAAGTCAATGTGCCAGCTTCACTTGCAGCTGTTGGCACGAATTTATGGCACACCTTGTGGCCAATGTGTGGTAGAGGCAAGCAAACTGCATGTCTGGCATGCCAGCCTCTGGCAAACACGCACACACACATGCAGACACACGCCCACACGCACACATAGATAGTAGAAACTGTTGAAATGTTGAATTGTGATGCAGTTGAAAATTAAGAAAATATATTGTCAGCTTACATGGGGATTGGACTTGAGATATTTCCAGTTCTCGTTCGTGGTGTACCAGCCCGAGCAGATGGGTAGGAACGAGAGCAGCGCCGGTGATAGCCAGACCATTAGGAGCATGATAAAGACCCGACGATGCGTCATTATGAGTGGATAGTCCAGTGGCTGGACTATGGCATAGTACCTGAAATGAGATGAGAATAATTTGGCGAATGTCTGCCAAATGATATTTAACTAATTGCCGCCTCACCTGTCCACCGAAATGCAGCACAGATGCATGATGCTGGCGGTGGAGAAGTAGACATCGAAACTGTTCCAGATATCGCACATTACCGACCCGAACATCCATCTGCCAGATATCTCGACGGAAGCATTGAAAGTCATTGCACAAAGCGCAACGAGCATGTCGGCCACCGCCAGTGAAACCACAAAATAGTTGGTAATGATGCTGTAAATGAGAGACGAGCATGACTAACTTCAGCAGCGGATGCCAGCGGGAAATGTTGACAAATTGTTGAAAACTTTTGCAAATCATCAGCCTGGCGCAATGCACATTTATGTCAGTATTATACACATGCACAGCTTATCGGCTTAATAGCTCGTCTGTGTGGCTATGAGGCAGAAACTTCTGCTCGCACATACACACACACACACATATGTAGGCAACATGCGAGTGCAGTCGGAGTTTAATGCATTAATTGATAATATGCTTTATTTGCGCCGGAATGCCACAAACTCTTCCCACAGACTCCAGGCTCAACTCAATTACGCACACATGGCGTATGCGCAACTCTAAAACTCATTGCAGCTTTAATGGGCAGAACTTGAAGCGAGAGGCAATTACATTTTCATATCTCACAATTTACACTAGGCCAATGAACCAGCTTCACGTTCAAACCGGCACAAACTTAATTACAACCCACAGGAACCAGCCGCAGCCGTGATGCCAGAATTCGGAAGGCAGGGATGGCTGAGTGCATGGAGGGTGAGTGCGGGACGAGGGCAGTGCCATGGCAAGTAACGGACAGTTGTTGGCAAGCCTTAACCACCACAGAAATGTGCCAGGCCAGGCATAAGGCAAAACATCAGCGTCAACAACAGAACTGAAAATATAAGTAGCAAAGAGAGGCGTCGCTTTAAATCCGATTAAAACCCAAGAGGAGACGAGGGCAGCCCAGAAGAGTTGCAAACGGAGCCATGTCGATTCCGATAGATGACAAGTTTAATTAGATTTATGAGCTTGTCAGAGCTTCAGAGCTTCAGCACTTTAACGTGGCTCTTTAAAATGCCAAAGTACACACTGTTATTGGCCATTAGCCAAACACAGACATTGATGGGGAAACTTGTTATGACTGTCAACGTCAACTAGCTTAGAGCCTGCTCATATTTTGCTTTCATATTGAGTTTATTGTTGATAATTTGTGAACTGTGAATGGCTTCATACCAGAGGCAAGACTGCAACAAAGTAAACTGTATTGAATGGTGAAAGTAATTTGTTTTAAGCTGCTAAACAATTATTTATAGAAATTTTCTTATAATGAATTGCTAAGATTATAGACAATAATGACAAAGGATTAGGCTTTGCTTGATTAGTATAAAGTATTTCATATATATTTAATAATAATTAGTGAATTTAGGCATAAATTCTGTAGCGCAGTCAGACCACGATGGTAATTAGAATATATTGGGGTGCGTTCTATCTTGGCGCTGCACATAACTTATATGGACTTATTTCGACAAGCTGAACTTTTAGTTGGCTCCACCTTAATGGGCTGTGCGAAAGTTGGTTCAATTAGTGGACCGGATATTAAGTCAGCCGGGCGCGCACGCACAATCGTCCATCTATTTGGGAAAGGCTGAGCTACGAGCGGAGTCCGACACAGGTGGGGGCTGAGTTAAATGAGGCTCAAATTATCGCATGAAAATTTGCTTAATGCGAGCCTTGAGTTGGACACACACCTGAGATTTGCACAGACGCTCACACACACACGCACACACTCACACATTTACACTGGCGAGAGGATAAAGTAGGAATGCATGTCAAGCATAATTAGGCCTAATTTGCCATAATGATTTAAACTGCGCAGCGGCGCAAAACAGTTGAAATGGGTCATAGGCACAGCATCAGGGAAGATACAAATTTTTATGCAGCTAGCAATAATAGTCATTCGGGAGCTTCGTTACCTTCATTCAGTTCCTACACCAGCATTTCGCCTGGCAACAGCATTTACGCAGCTTCGCAGGCTACGAAAGTTAAATGAGCCCCTTAAATGTCAGGTGGCTGTCTGTCTCTCTGTCTGTTTCTCTGTCTGTCTGCTTGGGCTGTCGCCAAGGTGAGCGTTTTCCTGGGCTGCTTTAAAAGGTTTATGCCTTGACATTGAGCGCCCTAAGGCTTCTTGTGTGGGCGTGGTTGTGAGCGTGACCGTTCAGTGGGTATGCGGGTGTGAGTGTGACTGTGAGTGTGTGTGCGCTTTATGTAGCTTAAATGCCAGCCAAATACAGCATATGAATTTGCGCCTGAAACACGTACGAAATTATGAAGAACTGTCGTAACCCACACATTCACACACTTACACATACACACACACACAGGGTGACATCTTCAACTGTATGAGAGAGTGTTGAGTAAGTATTGTTGTTAAAATACCCTGATCTCAATAAATGAGGAGATGTGAGTGTATGATGCGTAGTTTATGTGTTAAAAATATTTTATAATTATTTAAATATTTGTTTATTTATTATACATTAGTATTGATACTTTCTTCGACTTCGATTTTGTAAATATAATTTTTTAGTTTTCCTTATTTTCCATACTAGAAATACACATATACATTTAAATTTATATTATCGTATATTATACGTAGAATGAAATTTTAAATTTTCTACAATTATTCAAATAATAAATAAAATCAATAACTAAATTTTGTAGAATTATTTACACGCTGCTTATGTAAAGTCTACTGCATTTAGCGAAACTCTTAGTCGTCTACACTCTCCTCTTATTTATTGGGGCTTTTTGGAGCTGCCAAAAAAAAAAAAAAAAAAAAAAAACCAAATGTATATGGACCGTCGTAAATAAAATGCCAAACCCGGCAACGTCTGTCTGAGCGCCCTTTTAAGAAGGCCACAATATTTAAATGCGTTCATCTTATTAACATATTCGATGTAATTACGCACGTTTTCGACATTTGACAGTGCCGCACAGAAGTATGCCAACGGGTGGGCGGTTCAGTTATAAAGCAGACACCAGCCCAGTCAGCCAGCATATGGGTAAGGGCAATGGGAATGGCATGGGAATGGTAATGGGTGCGAGCCATAGCAGAAAAGTTGACAAATTTCTTGACACGCAACGCAACGCAACCGCCCAAATATGATAAATGATGGCAAACTAATGGACGCTAAGGCGCACAGGATTAACGCCCTGACGGCGGTCAAAGGCTGTGCGAAAAAGGCAACATAGACACAAATTCCTGGCCATGTCCTTGATACGCGCGCTGACAATGATGACAATGGCGCTTTGTGGCCAACAATTCAATGATAAACGTGGAAGCACGTTACTAACGGGTGCCATTGACGCCGCCATACTCGTTCGAATTTATTGCAGCTATAAAAGTGAACAGAACTTATACTATTTTCATATATATATATTATTTCATATATATAGACTTTCTAGCCCAGCCTGAGCAGACGTAAAAGCGAGCAAACAACTAAACGAATATACCCTGTTCGATTGAAGCAAACGAGTATTGAAAAGCGCGCCTCGAGCTAGTCGAACCATTGAAAAAGGAAATGAATAAAACACGCTCGAGAATGGATTGTATTGTTGCTGCTATTGTGCTACCTCGATTCACTCTTCACAGAGGAAGCTGAGCATTATAGAATATATTATAGTTGCCAGGCTGGACAACAGCACAGTCGACCAAGCCATGAGTCTATTAACAGTGTGCAGAGGCTAAGGAAGTAATATTATCCATAGATTGATAATATAGTTCCATTTATTTGTTAGATATAGTCAATTGTGCTTAATCAGACATGAAATCGAAATTACCTCAATTATTATGTTAAGTATTATTATTAATTATAAGACGAAAAACAACTTAAAGATAATTTGAATAGGTACATTGTATAACCCGCAAATTTTTTCAATAATAATAGCGTGTGCATTTAACAATGTTACAACAGGAATAACGAAAAGACAGCAGAGATTAAAATGTATAGAGATAGATACATATGTATAGACAGATATACAATAGATAGATATTTTCTTTTCTTTTTTTATAACATTGACTGAAGATTTTCGAACAAAACTATACCTTTTGTCATTCGACTGATTTCGGAATATTTCATGAAGATCGGGCAAGGGACACTGAAATCACTTAAATATTCATTACCTATAAGACTGCGGGCTTTGCATATGTGGGTGTGTGTGTGTGCATGTATTAATGCTTGTGTGTGTGTTCGCCTGTAAGATTGAAAGAAAACTAAATATAATATTCTGACTCAGAATTTCTGAGCAACAGTTCGGTTGAAGGGGTTCAAGTCAATCCCAATAAGTCAGGCAAATCCAATATTTTGAGGATTGCCATTTCTCGCCCACATCTCGCAACTTTGGCCTTCAATTCCATAATTTTAAGTTCTTCAAGGAATTACTCCTACATAAAGTAGGCAACCACCTACTCGCAGTATAGAGAACTTTGAGTACAGCTATCAGACTTGTGATTGTGATTGTGAACACCTGGCTATGGCTATGTGATTACAACTCACCGCAGTTTCCTGTGCCGCATGACGGAGACAATCACCAGCATGTTGCCTAGTATGGCGGCCAGTATGATGAAACCAATAATGAAACACTTGACGATGACGAATGTCAGGTGCGCGCTGCCCGTTTCGGCGGCAGTCGCGGCCGAGCTGCCATTGTCCGGCGCCTGGCCGCCGGCAATATTTTCCAGGGAAACTGAGCTGCTGCCACCGTTGCCGTCCACATCGTCCACATCGATGAGTCCATCGGCAACGAAATTCAAATAACTCGCATGGGAAGCCGCAGCAGCAGCCGCCGCTGCTGCCGCTGCCGCAGCCGCCGAGGTTGATCTCGCTGCTGAGGGCAGCGTGGCCGTTGCCTCCAGGAGCAGCGGCATGTAAACGGGCTGTGACTTCGTCCCTGCGCCCGCATCCTCGAGCAGCGTCCTTGCCGCCGTCGAAGCCGTCGCCGTTAGCCTGCGTATGAGTGTCATGGTGTGGGGCAAGTCGTTATTGTGGCTGTCGCCTGGCTGGTGTTGGGGCCGAGCTTAGTCCTTGGATGCAATGCAATTATTGGCCTGCCATTCACCGATGACTCGTTGCCCTATGGCATACACAGAGTAAGGGGCGCTCGCTGCGCAGGACATGCTGATTGTAACTGTCATTTGTCGTTGTTGCCTTTTATTGCTGACAGAGAAGTTCGCTTGGCAAGTCTGCAATTGAAATGATATCAACGATTTATTAGTGCTCATATTTCATTTATTTCCTCAGTGAATTCTACGTTTGTACTATCCTCATTCGATTTGTATCAATTTGGCATTTGTTGTGCCAGTTTAATGAAGCACATCGTGCCAACAATTTATCGCGCAGGGAACTTGGCGAGACGCCCACAATTTGTAGAAACATGCAAATGGTACACCAGCCCCATAAACACCTTGTGCCTTTGATGGCATTGTGTAAATTCTATAGCCCCCCGGGCATTTCTCTACCCAATTCGCACACAACAACAGCGACAACACGAGACGAAAAAGAAGAAGAAAAAAAATGGAAAAAATACTTGAGCTGAGCCGAGCTCAGCCTCGGCTGAGAGCAGCCAATGAAATTCCTACCTACACAAAGATCTCAAATTGTCGAAGCTGGCGTGGTCTACAAACGCCCAGCGTAATCTCTCTCAACTCAATTGGCTTAATTTGCCATAAATAGCGCCAATGTGTCTGCTGGCAGCAGCATTCTGTGTGGCGCCAGCAAAAGCGACCGAATTTCACTTCCTTCCGCTTACCGCTTACCGACAGCTGTTGCCTGTCAATATTTTATCCTTATCATTAGCGTGCGTCAACTTTCAAATTATCTACCATACTCGTACTTCAACTCTCTGACTCGTATGTAAACTTTTGCAATTCGCCAAGCGTCTGGCTTGTAATCAATTCTGCGAAATTTCTAAATTCCGCCAGGGAATGGGGAGCGAAATATGAATAATTTAATTTTGCCAGCAATTCCCACAAAATTGAAGAATGAAACGATGAATTAGTATGTAACGCAATTAAATGAAATGAAATTAGCTTAAGGTGTGAATTGTAGTAGATCATAAAATTAAACTCCGCATTACTTGTATAGCACGCTTATTATTTTAATGCTTAATAAAGAAAAGTAATTAGACGCAATAATTTTTTATTTCATATTTTATATTTAATTTTTTATTTCCCATTTTTTATATTTTATGTTTTATATTTTATATTTTATATTTTTATTTTATTTTTTATTTTACATTTTATAATTTATCATATTTCATATTTTATATTTTATATTTTGAAAAATATAAGTCTCAATCTACATCCGGAATTTGCTTGACAATTTGACTAATATGTATTCAATTTGCGACTCACCCTTTAAATTTAATGTGATGTGTTTTTGAAGCGATAAAATCGAGGAAATGCGTGATTTTTGGTTGGTTTTTAAATAAAACATACAAGAAAAGTTATTAGGGACTAAGAAGGCCAAGTTGTAGGCCGACAAGACCCTCTTAGATAAATATCCTATTGCTCTTGGCTAAAGTGTTGCCATCTACAAAAGTGATTTAGTGCGTGCATGTGTATGTGTGTGCTTTTGTGGGGTATCTTTTGATTTACTTCCGGTTAAGCAAACATTTGTGGCTTTGACTTGGAACTCCCTGAAGTTTAACAAACAGGACAGACTCGGAGTGTGTGTCTGTGTGTGTGTGTCTGTGTTTGTTAGCTAACAAAGTATAAAGCTGATGGGAATGCGTTATGTGTTTTGGGTGCTTGCTACCTTTAGGTAAATGAGTTTCGTATCGACACGCATACAAGGACACTTGCACACAAAAGCGCGCGCGCACGCTTTTCATTTTCCATTTCCCATTTCCCCATCTGAAGTGAACTTTAAATCAATAACAAAAAAAGGAAAAAAAAGAAAAAAGTACCGAAATGAAAATCTTGAAATATGTCACGCGGTGGTGCTCTGTGGTTTGCCAAGTGCTTTTGTCAACCACATGACAATGCTTCACAACAATACGGGAAGAACAACATAATAGCTGCAGCTGCCTCAGAAGTGCCCAGTGGATCTGGAGGAGAGGCGAGTTGTCGCCGGAGGAATGGAATATATATGAAGTCGATGGAGATTGGTTGCCGTTCGCAGGCCCAGACCTGGGCATACAACACCAACATGAGTGCCCAAGGTAAGGATATACCACAGTCACAGTTACCAGCTCGACTCAGCCAACTCACTCCGTGGCCGTGGTCCCAGTCGCTGTCCCAGTCCTAGTCCAGATTGTTGGCCAACTCGCGAACGCTTTTTACGCTTTCTTTTCTTTTTCTTTCTCTTTTCCATTCCTTCCTTTTTTTTTTACTTTTCGTGTTTTATTTGTTGTTAAAGTATCTGGGATTTGGCAGAGCTTGTTTGCTTTAGGGATTCATTCATTCCATGTATAGAAGGTCAATGTACAATGGCACAGATAAGTATTTTTTAGTGCAGACTAGGATAATATTAGCTGCATAAGATATAAATAAGTACAGCAGCATTTTTTTTTTTTTTTTTCATAGTTAAAACATATGTGTGACCACCAAAGGGACTAAATGGGATCCTCTTCTAAATTATTTTAATAATAATTTTTATTTCGACGTCAATCTCTAATATTATTATTTTTATTTTTTAAGTGTAGTAATCTCTATTTAATAATAAATAATTACCCTAACATATTGTAAATATCCACTAGTTTATATTAATATATTATACGTTTAGTTTTACAACTAATTTAGTTTTTTTTTTGCCCCGAGTGTTGGGTTTTTCTTGAGTTTTTGGGCAGTGGTGGGTCAGTGGGTCGTTCACACGAAGCGCCATTCATATTGTGACGGGAAGTGATTCATTTCACTTGGGCTCCGACTGCGGCACGGGCTGCCCATTGTTGTGGTGCAATGGAGAATGACTCGCTGGTTGGCCGAATGGCTGGCTGCCTGAATGGATACCTGGGTGGGTACCTGCGCCACAATTGTTGGATATTCTTTTTCGTGCTGGCTTATAAGTTATTTATTCGTACTTATTCTTGCTTATTTGAATATGCCGGTGTTTATTTACAGGTGAGCATTGGGCGAAGCAGCTGTTTGCGTTGGATATCAGGCGCAATTCTCTTAAACACAGACACCCACAAACACACACATACACACGCGTATCTTCAGATCCACTCGAGAAATATTCAAAGATACCGAAACGCTTTTGGTCGGCTCTATATTAGGCTTTAATTACTTTCTTTGTGTCGATGTCTTTGGGTTCTTAAAAATACTTTTCGACAATTTTAATTAACTTTTTATTTATGTAGACCACAAGATTTTTGAGGGAATTTCCCATTTCTCTTGTCTGATTTTGCTTACGCTAATTGATTTTACTCCAAAAGTGGGGCTTAGCTGACAGACCGATTTGGCAAAGTACCCAAGTACTGATCAAGCTGTGCGCCCAGAGCCCTCGAACTGGGGTCATTTATCACAGCTGAATTAATGTGGGCGACAGCAAGAGGAACGGGGGCACACAAATTCAAATATATTGTGCAAGTCTTTGTCCAGATTCGAATTAATTGAGTGCTAAAAATGGCAAAGACAAAGGGCGAGGCCAGATAAAAGGACGAGCAGAAGGACAGATGAAATCAAGCGAACATTTTTGCTTACCAACGACAGCAAATCGAACCGAAAGCGTAAACAAATCGAATGCCAACGAATCGAAACTAATTGGGCGCCTTGAAATATGTAAAGATAAAGCCGCTGTGGTCAGCGGACCGAAAGGTCGCGGCAGCCAAAGAGAACAAGTTGAAGAAATTTCGGTTTATGGCGACCATTTGATAAATCAAATTGAAAAGGGAACAGCGAGACTTGGGGCTGCCCATGAAATACAAGAATTACAGCACATGGCGTATGTGTTGCTCTCTATCTGTGTGTGTGGGAGTGTGTGCCGCTTGACCTTGCGAGTGCTGCGAACTGGATCGGGCAATCAGCTGCCAGTGCGGAAGTAGCAGTTCAATTATTCATCTACCCTTCAGCAGTTGTTATTTTTTTTTTGTTTGTGCTGCTTTGCATGATTATGACGGGGCCGCATGCAACATGGGGCACGGCATCTACGGCACGCACACAAGCATGCAGATTGCTGACCAACTGCAAATTGGCCATCTCCTTGGCCTCGGGCATTTACATTTTAAATTGCAGCAATAGGTATATTTGCATTTGCCAGCAAAATGGCCTCAAGGACGCGTTACAAATTTCTGGGTAACATTTTTTGTACACAATTTGAATTTAGTTTACATAACTCACACACACACTCACATGCACACACACACGCACAAATCCACAGTGCTGAACAAGACATTGAAACATTTTGAGGCAAATATTTCAGTGGCTTAGCACTATCGCATGTCTGATGACAACGAAAGCAGCACAAAGTCCTGCAGTGAGTCCTGTTTCTCACTGTGACAGGAAGGCACAAAGGACACCATGTATGTATATGACAAATGTATTAAAAAATATATATATTTAGTATAGAAAACCAAACTACCTTTTCCAGGAGATTGTTTCTTTAGCTAAATACACATATATATTTTAGTGACATCAGACAGTTGACAAATCAAATGTCAGCTGAGCATTAATGTACAATATGATATATATTATAAGGACCTAAGGAGAATCCCTACTGCTGCAAAGGGCAAAACTTTTGCTGTGCCAACCCGTTTTGGCTTTAGGTTATTCTACGTATGATTGATTTCAGGCTCGACAATTATTGAAGGTAAAGTTCATTCGCAAAGCTAACAGCGAATTCAAATCAGTTTCGCTCTACAGTTGGCAAATGTGTCTGTGAATGTGACATTTGAACTTGCTACGCATGAACGAGCCCACGTGTCGATGCTTAACAAGCATCACAGAACCAATCGCAAGTAGAAGAGGCTTTCAGCAGAGGAACAAAAACAAAATACAAACAAAAAGTCAGCAGCAACGTTGCAGTCGCTCCCTATCGACTGCATAATGCTCGTTTAATGCTAAGAAAAAGGATTCAAGGACCAGAGGATTAAATAAACAAGATATTTAAAGCTGTGCATAAAAGGGAAACACTTGAATTTAAATTGAAGAGCGAGAAATGAGCGCATGCTGAAAACTCTTACATCTCAATTGAAGGGCGAGAGGTAGATGATATGAACTCATTTGTATATGGAAAAGCAAAATTGGGTTATAGCTGTACTCTTTACGTACAACTACACTAAATAAACTTAAATATTATCTCATTTCATATCCACTCTACAGTTACATATGTATTTTTAACGAGGGTTTAAAGTTTATTTTCAAAATGAAGCCCAAAATGAAACAGTAATAGGTCTTTTAAAAAATGAATTAGGTCATTCGATCCAGTTTGTAACTTCATCAGGATAATCTTAAAAAAAATATATGTGTATATTTTATATAAAACTAATCTACCCTTTTTGCATTTTGAAGAAGTATAGGCATTGAGTACCACTTTTTATTTCTTTTAAAAAGCTGTCCACCTAGTATTTAGCATAACAAATTGGATTGACTTATTTTATCGTCTATATGCACATTTGAAACGCATCAAAGAACAGCAACGACAGCCAGACTAAAATAAATAAATATTTAAATATTTATAAAGTATACATTATTCGCATGACAACGACTTTTTATGGGTTATGCCAAAGAAAGTAGCGTAGTAATTTTATTCTCAATAAAAATTTAACAAATATTAGCAGTTGTGTAAATCCAAATGACATTTCTCTTTATAGTCCGTATTGTTACATGGCATAATTAATCAGCTCAAGGCATGGCTGAGCTGACAGAAAATTGTTTATAGTCAAAGGTTTAACAATATTTATACAAACGTGAAAATTTTACTCGCTGTCAATTGCAAAAATGCTATTGAATTTTTAACAAAGCTCTGCGAAAGGACAACTTAAAGTCGTGCGTGGTTGACCTGCACTGTCCTTTTTAAACTAATATTAAATATTAAACAAAATGCCACTTGTGCAATTTTTAATTAATATCGCCTGTTGCAGCCACACCAAAACATTTTGGAGCCCACATCTCTGTTAGAGATGAGCAGAATATTCATATAAATGCGTGCAGGCGAAAAGAAGAGAAATATTTTTCTACTCGAAAAATAAATGTTTATTAAGTAAAAGTAAAAGTAAGGTAGGTAAGTGAAATATCGTGCACCGTGTGCCGTGTAACGTGTGCCAGCACAAACTTTGGCCAACTCTGGAAAATTGCGCATACGTCGCATGGACTCTATCCGGGGCCGTTAGCTTTTTTCGTAGCATACTTTCGAGGGCGGCGTTTCTGTGCCAACGCGCAAGCTGTTGAATATTTCAGCTTGTTTGCAGTTTTTATGCTGAGTGTGTGGGTCCAGTACACTGGACAGCGCGAACGCGTTTCCCAGAGCTGTTGGGCCACCTCAGTGTGTTGTTTGTTGTTTGCCATTGTAATTTGTATAATACATATTTAGCGGCCAGCGGCGGCATTCATAGTTTATTTGACAAATGTTAAAGTGCAAAGAAGTCGACGCCGGACACTGTGTCAGGTACAGGTGTTTGTACACCTTCCGTGTCGTTGTTGTTGTGCTGTAATGCCAATGTTTAATTTAGTATTACGGCTCCTCCCTTTTTGTATTGTTTGCATTTTGTTGATGTTATTGTTGTTGTTGTGTTGAACAGCACGCTTCGTCTATGACCACAAAATTTACGCACGTACGCGCGCACGCACGAAGGTTTATTTTGTGAAATTTAATGCATAGGAAATTACTTGCATTAAATGATGATGAGCGCTGGAAATTATGATATTCCAGCGACTGCAGAAACGTTCTCCGCAGTGCTGTGTGCTCAGTGTGAATGCCTCGGAAATATTTCAGCGGCAATCGGATGACGGATCATTTGGCCACGTGAGGGTCACATCTGAATATTAACACGGATTCCCATATATATGGTTATGTATATGTATATGTACATACATATGTCAGATACACGGCCACAAGGGCAACAAAACAGCAGCTGGCCCTGCTCAATGTGTCCGCCACACTGACTCTGCCTTCCGCATGATTTTGTATTTTTAAATGCACTGGTGCAGTCAGAGGCGATGGGCGGAGCCAGGCAAGGCAGACCTGTTCGTACTTTAAAAGCCGCTGGGTTTGAATGTGAATACCAAAGAGAAAGCATTTTGTTTTAAATGCCATGCTAACAATAGAAAAGAAGCATCCGCATCAAGGACACAAACAATTGCACACTGAGGCAGCAGCAGCAGCAGCAGCAGCAGCAACAGCGGCAGTCGCAGTCGCAGTCTCTGTTGCTCTTATTATGTGGGCGGATCTCTGGCAATGGCAGAGCGAAACAGCTCTAGCTAGGACAGGAAAGTACTTTTCTCAATTGTTGTTACTTTGCTGCTGATTGTGTGTACGAGTGTGTGTGTGTGCGTGTGTGTCTGTGTGAGAGTGCATGTAGAGGTACATAGGTAGCGTATATAGAGGAAGCGACGAGTGGTTGGTCTTGCTGCTGCTGCAGACGGAATGCTTACCTGACTGCAGCTGTGCCACCTGTGCCACGTGACCGAGAACGGGCGCCTATCAGGCGCACACACTTTTTGGCTTTTGTTTTTTGCCCAAGACCACGACCTTCAGTGCCGGCGCTGCTTAGACGGTCTGCAGCTGATTGCAGTGCCTCAAATACAAATACAAATGCAATACAAACAAGAACTTTAACACAGACACAGCTACAGCATGCTCAGCTTCATTAGTGTTAATTGATTACATGCCCCAAAGAAGGCAAACGCGAGGACAAAGTTACCGCGACGACATTGACAAACGAAGCGAAAAATTGCAGACAACCACAAAGCAGACAAATAGTGCGGAGTGCTGGCTCGCCACATGGCTTGTCCTGGTTTGTTCTGGCTTCGCAAAACTTTGCCGAGCTGTTGATGCAGCTAAGCTACAGCGGCACTATGATTATCGAGGCATCACGTACACGAAACGGTCTGGATTTCGTTTCAAGTCAATCAGATGGCGGCAAGGGCACGCGACCTTCGGCTTCGATTGGGTTTGACATTGTTCCCCTGCCGGTCGAAAGGAATGTCAATTGCCATTTGCATTGCACATCAAATACGCTTATATATATACTATATATATGTTATAAATGTAAGTGAGCTACACCCCTCCCCTCCCCTCCCTTTTCCACCAAAAAAAAAAACAAAAATAAAACGTATGCCCTGTGCGCCTTGGCTCGACCCAGCTTGGGAGCCCTTTTGTTCTTTCCGCAATGGCCTTTTTATGGCTGTTGCGGAACGTAGCTCAGTACACTCGAGTGTGTGAACTCCGGCACATTTTATGGCATTTTGATGCCTAATATGACTGCAATTTTATACTTATTTTATTTACTTACACGCGCACTCATACGAGCGCTCGCATATGCCAAGTATGTTCATATATGAATGTCTGATTGGAAGCTGATTTTGCCGCCCTCACACTGCTGCCTCTTTCCTTTTTATTTGATTCTTCTTGCTTTTCGGTCTGCCGCCATTAGCGGCAATTACGTATTTTTCAGAGAATCGAATTTGATTACGGCTCTTTCGCTTCAATAAATATTTAATTTTTTATTCAAGCCCACTGGCAGCTAAATAGAAGCGCCTATACGCCGCCTTCGACTATTTTGGCTCTGCCAAATTGAGCACATTATCGACTTGAGTACTTACATACCTATAAATACCAATATATATGCAGGTGTGTGTGTGTGCGTAAATATCTGTATGTTTTTGATTATATTAGAGTGTGTTTCGTACTATGACCAGAGCCAATAAGCACAGCCCACGCAGTTTACACATAAATAGCATATTTAATAAGCCAAAAATGCTGACTAAGCGAAAGTAAAAAAGCGAACAAATAATAAAAGAGCCTGACCTAAACTGTGTCTATTAAATTTGCAGTTGATGAGTTTTCCAAAAAACGTTTTCCATCAGCTAAAAATGTTTAAATGCTCTTAATTGTTTTACTAACGAAGTTATACAATTTATTATCAGAGAAGTGTTTAACCAATATGGAAATTTATGAAGGAAATTCAAATTTTCTAATTTTAGTTCACCAAGGTAAAATTGAAAGATTTTACCATATATATAATTGTCAAAATTATAAAGTATATAAATATAAACCCGTATACAATAAATTTATATATAAATACGCATACTATAAATATATATTGAAATTTATCCTTCATCTTTCTGCAAGAAGTTTCTTACATATATATATTTACAGATTACTCAATTTCTATAAAATTATATCTCATATTTAAAAGCATAACAGCATCAATTGCACTGCGCTTCAGCAATAAAATAGCAAACATAAATAAAAACGGATTATTCTATCTCAATTTGTCTACTTGTTTCTGGCTAAGACATGTGAGCTTAATGTCAATGTCAGTGTATCAAGCTATAATAAACTTGTTTGCCATTGCCAGATAAAACGTTGACATAAATAAAAATAAATACAAATGTGAATTGAATAATTTATAGAAATAATGAAAAGACTATTTGGTTATATAATGATATAATGAAATAATAATAAATAATATTGATATGCTTGTATCAGATTCCCAAATATATTAAGCATTAAGATGGAGCATTAAAATATGGGATTTATTTTTTGCTAATTTTCTGTCAGCAACTGTCTGGAAAAGTTTTATAGCTTTTTTTTATGAATTTTCTTTCTTTGTCGCATTTCGTTTATATCGTATAGCTGTTGGATTTAATAAGAAAAAAGTTTTTCATTACGCCAGTTTTTATTCTCTGTTGAAATTATTATTATTTTATTTTCCTGCATCAATTTTAATAATTTATAGCCTACTCATGTTAATATATATGTATATTAAATTTTATTTCTATATGACATATAGAAAGTATCCAACAGCTCCGCTCAGACCCAAAAAGTTCTTCCTTGCCTCTATTTATAATTTGAAAAGTAATATAAAGCCAAACGAAAACTGAACTTCTGCACTTGAAATCAATATTGAAATTTATACCACGACTGTTGCCAAAATGCATATAAAAAATTATTATACACTTTTCAAAATTTATTGGAATGCGCAAGAGTCTATCCGATATGTAACAAAATATGGGCAGTTTCAATGCCATAAAGATTGAACAAATTCAATAAGCAAAACAATTTTGTGAGTTGAATTCTTTGTGTGGTCCGAGCTCAATCTAATTTGGTGTCTATTGTCCATGAGGGGAAAGCAATTTGAACTTTCGATATGTCCGGTGCCCGGTGCCCGGTGTCCGGTGTTCGGTGTTCAGTGTTCGGTGTTCGGTAACTACCCTTTTCACGGCCCTGATGAAATATTAAGGACACAAATATGAAATCCCATATTGAATGCTCGGTATACGGCGCACAATTTAACTTTTATTGGCGCTCCGTATATGTATATAATATGATTCGGTCTCGGATTGTCAGCAAAGGTCATGCCTAACTTACTCCACCGCCTCACCACCGCACCGCCTCACTCGCCCGTACTCTATTTGTTTCGACCTTGCAAGGTCTGGCAAGCATATTGAGCGCAGACAGAGCAGCATTTGTGCAAAATGCTTGTAAGAGGAGAATACATACATATTTGTTATTTGGCTGACAGGCCACGCTGATGGCTGATGGCTGATGGCAACGATGAGCTTCAAGAAAAAAATCACGTTATTCTCAGCTGCAAAGCGAACAATACACGTCAATACAAACATATATCAGGCGAGCAGGAGACCCGCTGGGCTGATGTCTTTTCTCTGCTATTCGATTGGCGCTCGCTATTTCCTGTTACAAAATAAATCAAAACCGCAAATTGAGATATGGAAGTTGCCTTAAAGAAACAGAAAGAGAAGAGCGAGATGAATGCACGTGGCGTAAAATGGCTTGTGAAACTAAAGTGATTAAATTAATATTGAGACAGAAAAAAGAAAAGCAAAATGTGACCAACTGACTAAAAACCAGATCAATGGGTCGCACCATGGAGCTGAGCGACCGTTAGAAAGCAACGCACGCAGCGCTTGTAAAATGTCTGCAACACACGCGCCACACAATCAACGTATGTGTGTGTTAGTGTTCTTGTGTCTGAGTGTGTGCGTGTGCATGTGTGGGGTATGGGCTGGGCAAACACCCGCTGTTTTGGCCACGCATCATAACATGTCAATATACTTTAACTCCCAACGCCATTAAAGTCAAATGCTCCATGGGGAATTTCAAGGTAATGACTGTTGAGTTGGCCAAACGCCCGAGGACCAAGAGCTTTCCCCACAACTATTACAATGAAATACCCTATAATTTCAATGTAAATTGCATACTCCATTTCTAAGAACAGTTCATTGAGCACACAACAGCTAAGTGCTTTGTTTTATTGATTAAAAATAATGAGAAATTTTTGAGAATATTGAAAAACTAAGTGAAATTTAAAGGGAATTCAGTCAGAATATCGAATATACGATATAAATTTATTTTGCATAAAATGTGAAGGTAAGCTTTAAGTTGTCTTTTTAAAGGGTATTTTCAGCAGAAGCTGTCAACGAGCCATTAAGTATTTTGTTTTGAATTTTGGGTGCAGAGTATAGCAAAATCAGATGATGGCACCATCCAGACAACAACAAAAACAACAACAAAGACAACATGAGCAAAGTGGGGAAAAAAGCGGAAAATTATTGAAAATCGAATTTGCTCGCATCGCTTGTTTAGGTGAAGAAACAGCAGCTCCCAGACATGCCATTGCTGCTGTTGCTGTTGCTGCTGCTGCTGCTGCTGCTGCTGTTGTCGTTGCTGTTGATGGCATATTAAAGATGTTGTTTATATTTGCATGCAGGTGGGCGACATTTGTTTATATTTGTATTCCTATTTGCATTTGTATTTGTATTCAATCAGCGTCAAGCGAGGCGCCAAAACCCAAAAAAAAATAAAAGACGAATAAAGCTACAAATAAAATTGAACCAACGATTTAACAATAAAAGCCAAAAGCTGAGCAGCTGAGCAGCTGAGTCTGTGATATATGAGAGTGAATCAAATAAAATAAAGCACGAAAAGAACGGAAAAAATATATCACAAGTACAAGCGATTGCAGGTGTGTGTGAGTGTGGGTGGGTACGTGGGTGTGTGCATGTGTGTTTGTATGCGCTGTCAGCCGTCATTTGAGCTGCCAGTTGCCAATGTAGCCAAGGTGAGAAAAAGCTTTCAATTTGATGCTGTTGATGGCTGACTGCAAATACTTATGACATCGAAATTTCAATGGCAACAAAATATATATACACACTCACACACAACTACACACACACACACACAAAGCACAGACACATAAGGTAACGAAGCCAATTTATGTTGACTGACAACTATAAGTATGGACTTATTATTTAATGAGTATTATTTGACTATTTGTGTGGCACAGCAATTGGGGCTGAGGCTAAGCCTGATTACAATATCATTAGAATGTCATCAGCATCATATCATACAGTGAAATGGGTATGCATGTCAGAGCTGGGATAAAACTATCTTGCTGTCATATTGCCAGCAATAACGGTGAAAATAAATAAACTGCCTAGTTACCAGAGTCGAGTCGGTAGCTAGTGCTAGCAACATGTCGTCGAGCTTCATAGCCAGCCCCATTATAACAACAACAACAGCAACAACAGCCTGTCGAGAATGGCTGGCTGAGCTCAGCTACCTACGAAGGCTCGCTCCATTTGCTCGTTAAGTTCATCACAGCTGCCTTAATGAAGCTATAATTAGATAAGCGCAGCAGTAGGAACGCTGCTGCTCAATCAGTCAGTCAGTTACCCAGTCCGTCAGTCAGTCAGTCTCGTAGTCAACCAGCTGCTACTCACAATGCGACAGCAGATCGCTGCTCTAGTTATCTCTTTACTCAGGCACGGTAGCCCGTCGAGCTATTCATTCATACGCCAGGTTAGCTACGATGATGAAGTGTTTCTCACAGATACACAAACATGATGGCGCCATGGCCTTGTATTTTTAGCCAACAGCCAGCAGCCAGGAGCCAGCACATCGACGCAAAAACCGAAACGTGCAGCAAATGTTGCAAAACGTTTGACTAACCAAATTCAAACTGACAAACCATTGGCTGCGCAGCCATAAGAGGCCATACGACACGGACGCCCATGGCGACACATTTACAATGGGTTCCGAGTATCGCATTGTTCACATTCTGTGCCTTCCCCCCTCTCTGCTTATCATCCAGCCATTTTGTAGGCTGCGCCTCTGTCTGCGCCCGTGCGACATTAAGAATGCCAACCGAAATGTCGTGGACTGCCGTGCGTATGAGTTATGCGAAATGAGCTCTGAATTATGTATGTACTAAGAGCACGATTTTGGTCTGTGGGAACTTCGTCAGTTGTCTGATGAAAATGCAGAAATGACTGTTTTACTAATTAGCCAGCAGACTTATCAAGCTGCCTTGATTGATTCGCATTGCATTTTGAAAAATTATTCACTTGGCTTAAGACTCTAGCTTAATAGAGATATATTTGAGAAAATTATATATTTCGGCTTGCTTTTAGGAAGATTACTTAGCTTAAGCTTCGGAATGTTTACCATCAAAGCATTCTCAGGGAATTCGGGGTATTTTGTAATAGGCAGAAGACCTCGCCCTGAGCTGAGTGTGACTCCCCTGTCCGTTCCTCTGTCTGTCTGCTCATAACAGACAGCACGTGAATGTTAAGTTTGCTTTTGCCAGATATTCATGAAAATCAATATTAACCCGAGCTAACGATTATTTGCACGTTTTATGACAACATTTTGGAAACCTTTTTTTGTCCTAAAAACATAAAATCAAAATTATATCTGAGGATAGAATATTCTGCTTTGACTCAATGTTTACTATAAAGATTTCACGGGTTAAGATTTTCAATATGTGCTTTCTTGTTTATAAGCTAGAGTGCTTTATACGTCTTACTCCTGCCAACAATTATTTAGTTCAGTTAGTAACAATTTAATGTAATTGGACAATAAATAGATTAGTTAGGGCCAAAGAACGCAGTCTTCTATGAGCACCATTCCAGTGCACTTGACCACTAAGGAATGTTCGCTAGCTATACGATGTTTGTATGTACGTACGATGTACGCTGCATGTTTATTGAATAAACATTTGTGTCTATTTATAGCTGGAGCATAATATTGAATTAAACGACGCACAAGTCCAACAATATGTGCAGCGCTGTGCCCCAAGTAACCTTGTTATCCTTGTCATATTTTGCACTTGGCTCGGCCATCAATCAAAGAAGGGAGCACATTTATTGCAGCCACTGTTGGCTGCTGGCTGCTGGCTGCTAGCTGCTTGTTCCTCGGCTGTCCTGCTCCTGCCACTGCATATTTTACACTCATTGCAGTGCACACTTATCAAGGCTAATTTCGTTATGGGTCTCCCAATTGACCCTGGCACTTGCAGTCGACAGAGCACTTCACTCGTAAGTCCCCTGGATCGACAGCTTTAAGTTGTTTTTGCTGTTTCGCTGCTGGCTAATAGCTTTGTTAGAGCGCTTCCTCTTTCATGTTGTGGCCAATTAAAAACCCAAGGAAGACGAACTAATTACTAAATACTCGATACAATGAAAATCAAATCAGCAACTCGTGCTGACGTAGACATCCTCGTTTTCTGCTCGATTCGCCAGGGAATGACTGGCGAGTCGTCAATCAGCCAATCACTTAATTAACTACTTCAGAGCCAACAATTGGCAGCAGCAACTCAAACAAATCCAGCTTAACTGGGCAACCCATTATGCTTCTTCCTTCTCATAATATCTTCATTAGTGTAATAAAGGTGTCAGACAAAGTCAAATAGCTGACTTAAACTGTACTGTTCTATAACAGTAAGTTTTACATATAGATTAGATAGCTGTAACTTATGAAACTTATTTTTTTAAGATTGATGGATATCAACTTTATGAAATAGGACTGCCCATTTATATTGTATAGTTGATCTTTTCTGCTTCAAACAATTCGCAGAAGCTTATATACATACATGAGTAAAGATAAACAATCGCCTAGGCAGCAACGGGGTTCACTATTGAACACATATATTTCTTCTAAGAGCTTCCCCTAGTATAAGCTTTTAATATCAGATCATGTGCCGATCTTGTAGCTCTTAAGAAACACTGACTTTTATCATATTATTATATATACTCTCAGACTATTAAAAATAAACAAAACGAAAGTCAAGTTTAAATAAAATCAATGAGCAATTTATAAAATGATTAATTGTTGCCTACAGTTAAAATACAATATGAAATTATCTTAACTTCTTTTTTAGTGTTTATTGTTTTAGTTTAGTGTTTATTTATTTATATTTCTTTTTTAGTGTTTATGTTAATTCAAAGCAATTTTAGCAGATACTGTTAAATTATATAAAATGTGATGTGAAAAAAAAAATTATATACAGATTCTACACTTCATAGCATTTAAACGGTAAAAAACTTCTAAGACTTAACCGTAACTTGATATTTGCTTTTATATGATTTTCTGACAACGTCAACCGGTAGATTAAATAAATACATATATAAATCGAAGTGGCGATAACAAGCAAATGTTTGTAAATATAAATTTCGATAAAGCTCATTTAAATAGAGTTTGGAAAATTCGTATAAGTGGATGCATTTGGATGCAATTGTCGGTAAATTTGCAAGTGGATAAACAAAATATTGTTTGCTTCAAACTTGAATTTTGACCAACACAACCGAATCGTGTCAAATACATTTGCAGGTTCTCAGGTTGTTTAGCAACAACAACAAAAGTGGAGCACGGTTGCGGTAGAGCACGCAGACAGGTGGGCGAACAATTTTGCAGTTGAATTTCCCAGTTTGTGTGCGTGTGTATATGTCTGTGAGTACGTGTGTGTGAGTATGTGTGTGTGAGTATGTTTGCTGGGCTAAGCGGCAGTCAATTGCCCGAAAAACTACAAAGTTTGTTAAGGTTTTCAACAACCTTTTGGTCTGTCGATGAGCACAGGTAAATAACATTCAAATAAAATTCAATAAGTGCGAGAGAGAGAGAGAGAGAGAGGGGAAAAGAGGGAGAGAGGGATGCGTGGAATTAGAGCACGTTGCTTAATCGTAATGCAAAATAAATCGAACGAAAGTGCAAAAACACTTGCCAGATTAATTAAAATGAAAAGTACTAATGGAAAACTCACTCGTACACACACACACACACACACACACAAGCAGCCAATTATGAAGTGATAAGCACGTCACACACTTCGAGGCGCACGAATAGAAGCGTTTACTACATAAATTACAAAAGCTGATTAGTGGAGGAAAATCTGATTGGAATTGCTGACAATGGGTATTATTTTATACTGGTAATAACATACTAAGTGCTTGTTATATCATGTGTCTTACGTTATATGCGTTATATGTGTAAACATATTTCTATTTGACAACCGCGTTCAACGGTAAAGAGTTCAATATAATGATGCATATATTTGTAATTCTTTTTTTTTCAGGCAGTGAATTTTGCATTAGCAAATTATTAATATTGGTTTTATGTGGATAAATATTTTAATTCAGACCTAAATTAAGAAACACTATGCACTATGCCCTTTTTATGGCCTTTTACAATAATTATTTATTTTTTAAAGTGACCACAGGAGGAGTTTAATTAAATATACATAATTGCGTTCAAAGTGAGGCTCTTAATTTTCTAGTGCTTTTTATAATTAGTTGTTCATTATAGTTGTTCATTCATTTTTAGAATTAGTTGTTCATTAGCTATTCCTTCTTGGCTCTTGGTATACATTATGCTCTTCTTATCCTCAGCTCTCTCACTCTCGCTCTCTTTCCTTACACTTTTCTATACATTTTTTCTATACAGCTTTTATTTTATTTTATTTTAAACTTTAATCTATACAGAAATTATTCGTAAAAGTAAACAAAGTTATCAAATGTAATTCATGTTCTCCGCCTTATCTGTTCCTTTGGTTTCGTTTTGTGACCTATATATGTGTGTATAAGTGTGGTTACACGTGTCTATTTTTGGCATTTTGAATTGTATATGCTTTATTTTTAAATTTCCATTCCATTTCAAGGATAAGTGCATGGCGTGTGCTATTTTTAGGCACTGACCACAATATAAACTTACTGACAGCTAAAGTGGGCAAGCTTCAAAGCAGACAGTACACAGGGCAAATAATGTGGATAGACAGACACACAGACAGAGAAAGAGAGAAAAAGAGAGCAAGAGAGCGAGACAGAGACTGACATTATGTTTGCGGGCCATTTAAAGCATAGGAAAACTATTAAAATTTATGCGGGGAAATGAGAAAGAACAACAGGAGCCGCCCTAATGAACGGAACTGCTTTGAATGTGGAAAGACAGAGCGGGGATAGCGGCCTACACCCACGCACCGAGCAGCAGGCGCTTAGCAAAGGAACATGTTAATGCTGTCGTCGCCGCAAGGTAGCAAGCAGGTGCCACAAGGTGACGCCTCGTGGAAGTCAGTTCGGATACTTTGGAGTTTCTTAAAGGCAGCAAATCGTTAGCTCGAGGGATGAATTTCACAAATCCCAACCACATACTTGAGTAGAGAGCACCAAAATAGATTTTAAGATTAGGCTGCAGCCTATATATATATATATTGTACAAACTTACTTATATACAATATATATTTATATATGTATATGCGAGCCATCAAACCGCACAGCGAAAACTTATTTAAGTGCTTACACGCCGAGTTTTGTGTATCAAGTGTTTAATAAACGCTTAATATTTCATGTAAACAATGAAAATTTTATTTCAAACCAAAAAGTTTTGAACAATTAAAGGGCTCTGGGCCAGAGAAGAACACAGAAATGCTTACCAAGATTTGTAGCGTGGCCGCAGGACACTGAACGGGGCAACTTAATGCCTTCAAGTTGTAAAACACTTAGCTGAGATTTTTTGTATTTTTCTGCCCCTTCCTTCAAGCAAAAAATCACTCGACAGCAGCAGCAGCAGCAGCGGCGGCAACAAAAGCAGCAGAGTCCGCGGGCAGAGGGCAACAACAACAACAACAACACAGAAACTTCGCGCGTGCCAAATTTGGTGCAGATAACTTCGAGCTGCGAGCAGTTTGGGTGCAAATTAAAAATGTCTTGTGCCGTGCGAGTAGCTGGCGGAGCAACAGCAGCTAGTGGCGCGCACAGGTGTGCGCGCTGGACGTGTCGCGCGTCCAAGTTAGCAAATTGGCGAGTAGTAGGCGCCCAGGCAGCTGCCAAGCACAACCGTGCACAACCGATAGGAGCAAAGGATAACGCACGACTGTGCCACACGAACAGCGACAATGACGACGCCGACGAGAACGACGACGACGACGACGGCGCCGATGAGGACGACGACGCCAACGCCAACGTTAAAGCCAACGCCGACGCCGACGCCAACGCTGATGGTGACGAGCTAGAAAAGCCGAATACCTAAAGCATCAGCAAAGGCGGCCACAGCAGCAGCAGCAGCAGCAGCAGCAGCGACAGCAGCGATAGCAGCAGCAGCAGTTGCTTTATGGCCCATTGCCACAGCGTCGTTTGGCATTAGTTGAAAGTAAGTAAAAATATGAAAGAGAAGTAACAAAAATAGCAGCGGCTATGGCAGCGATGTCGACGTTGACTGCGATGGCAGCAACAAATAAATCGCTAGTAGATTATTCGTGCTGGCACCCATTGCCGCAGCCAGTCGGCGCACCGTCCCGCCACGCCCCCTGCAGCACCGGCGCCCACTCCTTTTGAAGCGCGCCTGTGTGTATGCTACAAAAAATTGACAGCCAAAGCAAAGGGGACACATTTGTTGCTGGGCGGCCTCTTTTTGGGTAAGTAATTTTCGTTGTTTCTATTTAATTTATGACTCGTGTTTTTCTTGTGTGTTTTCCTCAGTTCTGTTTGTCGTGCTTTTGTGTATTTTTTTTTTTATTTGGCTTTTATTAATTTGTTTATTTGCGCGTCGCGATGCTCCTTTCCACGTTGGTTTTTAAACGTTACTTTTTATGGGCTTTTAATACGAGCTCAGCATCCCATATCCCAACGAACAAAGTCACGAACACGCACACACTCACACACACAGGCAGAGAGTCTTAGATAGACAGCTTTATGCACTGCGGCACGCATCCTAACCTATCCATTCACACACACACATGACTGTCTACATACATATATGTGTGTGTTTGTGTAATTGTTTGTCCTTGCGGCTTCCTGTTGCTTTAGTCCAATGTATATGAACAATTTCTTGCCCGTGTCCGGATGCACTGTAAAAATTATCAAGGTATAATAAACTGAATTATCATAATGTGATCATATAAAAATGCTTTAAATTTCAAATAATAATACTCGATAATCTGCAGCAAAAGAAAGTTTGCTTGTACATAACATATATATAGCTCATTTATCAACCTGTAACTCTATAAAACTTATACTCTGGCCATAGTTTACTTTGTGTGTTTGTCCAATGTAGCGTTGGTATCTGTTGCTGGCACTGTTGCATGTCCTTTGGCTGCTGTGAGAGTCGCTTCCCGCTCCTTTCCTATAGTTATAACGAACTTCAGTTTATATTGCTTGCTTAAAGGTCATAAATCTGTTTGTTAGCACTTTGTGAAAGTTGAGCAGAAAATGTTATACGAACGCTTGTTGCACACTCGGGGCAACATAATGAGCTTCAAATAACCCATACGTCGAGTGCTGCACAGGCCACAAAAAGATTATGCAGTACACATTTTGATTTACTCTTGCGGCCCACTTAATAGACCGCAAAAGCTGCAAAACTCCGTAAAGCAAATGCTAAAAAAAAGAGACAGAGAAGGCGGGGAAAAGAAAGGACCATCAACGAGCAAATGGCCACAAATGACACGTTTGGTGTTAAATGGAGGTCGCCAATTGGGTGCTCGTATATGTATGTGTGTATGGTTCTGTGTGTGTGTTAGTATTTGAATGTCACAGTTACAGTAAATTGTTTGTACAACATGCATGTAAAGCAAACATAAATCCCATCCAAGCAACAGTGCCTGCTAAACGTGCGACGCCGAACGAGACAGGCAGCGCCAGCTCCCCACCCCGCTGGCGCAGTCAGTGCCACAGCCTGCTCAGAGGCAGGGCAATTAAAGCCACTACGTGTATTGTTTGTTTGCGACTTTGTGCGTGCGTGTATGTGTGTGTGTGTGTGTGTGTGTGTGTGTACCATCGTGTCGGTGTGCATGAGCGTGTGCGTGCATGTGTATTTGTGTGCTCGGCTTTAAGTTAACCGAAGGCTTTATCAACTCTTGCAGCTCTACAGCTCACGCGGTTTGTACAGATCATTAGCGCATTGTTGCTGTAACCAATGGAAAGCTACTTAATAACACTTTGTCCAGCTATTCGTGTGCTTATATGTAGGAATGCAGGGATTCGAATTCAATGCATACATACACACACACACACATTTATATAAATGTAATTTTAGTATGCATGAATAATTACGCATACTGTAAACACCGCACACATACATACCTAAGAAATAACGCATATGCACAACAGTTTTCTGTTAATTTGACATGCACCAGGCTTATGCCTGCAATTATCATCGACTATACATGTGCAGATGTATGTATGCGCATGTGTGTTCATAAATTACTTATTTGTTGACTGCTTCCACCAAAAACAATTTGTCACCACTGGAACAGCCTTAATTGTAGAGGAACACAGAGCTTAAACAACACAATATCCTGACAGCATTTCACTCACACAATCACGCTCTCTTTTTCGCTTCCTTTCCATCAGGCAATTAAGAAGAGCCAAATTAACTTGTGGCTTTCATATACCCGTTACTAGGTTGACCAGTTATGAATAACAGAGGGGAGTGTAAGTCTGATTTGAATTGAAAACTTAAAGCACTTCCAAAGCAATTGTATCAGCCGTTGCAATTCAAGAGTTGCCAGATGCTTTTATTAGCAAGCATTCGAGCTTTACAATCCAAAAAGTTTTATTGAGTGTGCGTAAAACAAGTAAAGTTATTTTAATATAATTCGTCATAGAAACTTAAACTTTAAATAATGCAAATTAATACTAATTATTAATTATACATAATTAAAAATCATCATTTACAGTGGCATTTTAAAATACCTACATTCTGCTACTAACCATAGTTAATAATTCGGCGGAATTATAACATAACAGAATCCGCTAACAGTTAGCTGTCTAAAACAGTGCCAGTTGAGTAAAATGTTATGTATAAAGATTGCGGGCGAAAAAATGAGAGTATCGATACTTTGCCATTATTACTTACGCTTTAAATGCTTCAAAGCTACAGAAGAAGCGTTGCGGCAATTTAATAAATTATCTGATACCGTGAAAAAGTCAGAACTTACATTTAAATATTTAAAATAAAATATAACTAAATACACAGTGGACAGTCCATATTCTATAGTTTGTGTCCATGTTGATAATTGCTTTCAATTTCATAAATATTAATTTTCGGGCTCGCATCAAGTGAACAACCGTTATATCA
The DNA here is from genome assembly GCF_054131065.1 of Drosophila arizonae. Lineage (NCBI taxonomy): Eukaryota > Metazoa > Arthropoda > Insecta > Diptera > Drosophilidae > Drosophila > Drosophila arizonae. The sequence continues at coordinate 13,061,539 of NC_142922.1, read as the reverse complement.
GCCATATTCTTTTTCTGCGTCTCTGTATTCACCGATTGTCGAAAATTCAGAAATTGCATTTAAATTAAAATATAACTGAGTGCAGTTACTCAAAATACAGTGCGTAGTGCACATTCTACAATTTCTGTCCATCGTGATATTTGCTTCCAATTTCATACATATTTTTTCGGGCTTGTGTCACGTGAACAACCGTTATATCGGCCATATTCTTTTTCTACGTCTTCTTTGTCTCTTACTTCAGAAACGTTCTCTCTGTGCATCACGGGTATTCGCAACCATCATGGATATAGACATTAATAAACTGCTGTGCACAATTTGCGGCATTTCTGCAAATTTAATGTGCCAGCGTTGCGGAGAGCCCTACTGCAACGACGTGTGCCAGCGCAAAGATTGGCAGCGTCATAAGTATATTTGCACCTTGATGCCGTAAGTGAAAAAAATTCATTCAAAATACATACATATGCAAACAAACATATGTATGTATGCAATTCTAGAAATGTTAATCTTAACTACTTTTCCTGGAATAGCAAGGAATGAGTAATTTATTACTGTAATAGAAATTAGAAACGTTATACTTTATACCCACAACTGCAGATGAGCTAATCCCACATTATTAAAATATTAAATAATTCAATATTACCATCTTTAAAGTTTAAACTAATGCTAATGTTTCTGATTTTTTGTAGCGCTTTAGTGAGCATAAGGCCCATCAAACCAATGGCGACTGTGGCGCACGATATGGCTGCTGCCCACAACGTAATGATTCCAAAGGAATATCCCAATGAACAGTTGGCATCTATGGTAAGGAAATTGTCATTTGGAGAATCAAGCGGAAGTCAGTGGAGTCAAGAATGGCGTAATTCTATGATGCCGTCAACAAATGATTTCTTCGAGTGTCGCGTCACTTGCATGGAACCGGAAGGGCCCATTTGGGTAATGGATGTGGCCAATATTGACAGCCTGGAGCGTCTGACCAACAACATTGCGCGAAGCATGCAACAGCAGAAATCGTTCTCAATTCACGATCTATCTACAGGCATCTTGGTTGGCGCCGCTGTTGACCACAAAATGTATAGGGCTGAGGTGTTGAAGGTGAATGTGTCCGCTGAATATGCTGACGTGCGTCTCATAGACTACGGCACAGTGGTTTCTTGCATGTCGCAGAACATTTATCGGGCAGTGCAGCGAATGTCGCAATACAAAGCTCATTCATTCCGGGTTAAACTGCCCAACAACAAGGGCGTGCAGATCAACAAGAATCTGACTTTGCGTTTGCTGGGTAGGAAGACAGTCGATGGTATAGAGCAGGCAGAACTGAAGCAGAAATTGATGGTTCCCCTTTGCTTACCCTTTGAATTGATGGCTGTGGAACCGGCAGTGAGGGTCGTAAAGATTCTTCAGCGTAACGTATTGCTCGAGGAACCGCAAGTAGCTTTGCTGCAACTCAAAGCAATGAGTAATATAAATGATGAGCTAAACGCCAGCCTGAAGAATTTGCCTGGCGAGGTATTTAAGGAAATCCCTTCACAGAACGCGTCGACCATCCATATGGCAGCTCGCACTAATCAAGGCTATCGGCGTGCTCTACTGATAGACCATATCGAGGAGCCTAGGTTGTTTTTGGTTTACGAGATGGACGAGGGATGCATTTCTTTGACTAGCGAGGTGTGCCACATTCCCAGTAAGTTAGTCGGCCTACCATTGCGCGTGTTTTCCGTCACCCTCGAAGATAACCAGGCAGGCACCTTAGAAAATCACTTAAAGCAGTGCGGTCCGGATCTATCTATTAAGTTTAACAATGACAGCCTGATGGGGAAGGAGAAAGACAAGCTGCGCACTGCAAGGGCAGCGCTGTACTCGAAGAATAAGCAGGTGTGCGCGGTGCGCGCAAGGTCCTTCCTGGGCCTAATAAACCTAATCGGACTCAAGTATTGGCGGCAGCCCATTGAAAATGACGACTTGGTGTATATCTCGCACATTGTTAACTACAAGGAGGTCTGCATTAGCTCTGTGCACTGCAAGCAATACGGAAATATATTCAATAGCGTGGAAACCAAATGTCTGCCAGTCGACGACTTTAAAGAGATACGCATTGGAGACGTTGTACTTGTTGTATGCACCAGTCGTTGCAACTACCGGGCCGAGGCAAGTTAAAAATAACAACATTTCTCAATTTGTATTCGATCCAACATTTGTATTATATATTGCAGATTGTTTCTTTAGACAACACTAAGTTTGGTGTTCGAAACATCGACACTGGCTCCATGCATCTCGTGGTAGGCGCCAATCTACGCAGGCCTTGTCGATTTGTTGAGAATCTACCTGTTAGCCACTGCCGAGTCAAAATTAAAACCATCTGCAACATACCGCCAGAAGCAGTGCCGCCGAATTCAGTTGCCCTACAGATACTGAAGAGGCTGTATGAAAATAATATGGAAATGCTTGTGAAATTTGATATTTCCGATAGAAATACTGTCGATTTGATTGATTTAACGGCCGAGCCGCATTCATTGATGACTCGCATGCTTCCAGTGTTGTTTACTCCTACTGCAGTCGAGCTAAACCCGGCTGAGGCCTTACCAGGTTTATCCACTATGGAGCAAGACCTAATGAAATCCTCAGCCACTTTGAATGAGGACTTTCCTGAGGTGTCTGCAATTGAGCGAGAGCTACTCAAATCGTCAGTTACTCAAAATGTTGAGGTGGCTAGTCTACCTCCGTTGCCACTTTCACCACCAACTTCACCACCGACTGACAAGAGTGAGAATAGTGAGAAGTCCCCTAAGCAGGTCCAACGGTATTACTTCAATGACCTGGAACGTCGTCTCTTGCCCCTGGGCGAGAATATGGAAGTTATAATTTTAAATGCTGTTGGATTGGAAAACTTGGGATACGTTACAGCTTGTTTCTTCGACAGCGAGGAGGAGGCTGAACGTCTGCAGAACTTTCTTAATCTTGTTGCCCAGCTTGGAAGTGACGACGATAAACTGAAGCCTGGCTTTTTACCTGAGTAAGTTATGCAATGTAGCCAGCTGATCAATTATTTCAATTGGTCTCTTTCGAACAGGGTTGGTGAGTTGTGTCTTACCTTGTATTCAGAAGACAATTCCTGGTACCGAGGTATTTGCAAGCGGATTACTGGGAAAAAAGCTTCTATTTTGTATTGTGACTTTGGAAACGTAGAACTGGTTCCCGTAGAACAGATCAAACCAATTTCAAGCGAACTTCTTCACTGTGTGTATGCCACAAAATGTTTCATCGATGGTAAATGATATTCAAAACGGAGTTTCCGTTGCTCTTATCAATCAACCAATATTCAATAATCGAATACCCGTTTATTTATAGGTTTCGATAAGGACAAACCTTTTGTGCATCTTGAGAAGTATCTAGCCGATGCAAATAAGATTTTGTGTGATGTGCTCGAAGGACCGGAGCCAAACTCACGCACCCTTAAAATTCCGATATTGAATGAAATATTGTCGAAGGAGCTGATTTAAACTACTCCGTATCTATCTTACAAACTTATCTTATGGATGCTATGGAAAAGCCTTAATTATGTTTATAATATAAGTAACTGGAAAGTATCGATACTTTTGTTTCTGAGAAACTTCAAAGAAAATATACATTTTTATTTTTTGACTATAAAATTTTGCGTATAATTTATGTACATATGTCGTATGTACATCTATAGTATGGTTTAATGTATCATAAATTAAAACAGGTTGGTAAATAAAATAAATAAGTCTGTATATAGAATGCGTTAAATCCACCCATTTATGGGGCAACAAGTATAGATAGTTAAATTCTGCCGTTTGCGATAACTGAACAGCATTCCAGTTTTAGCTTTTATAAGGTACAAACATCAACAGCTCAATTACAACAACAATATCAAAGAGGATAAACATTGATAACAACACTCAGTTCTCAGCAAATTTGTTAAGGATTTCATTTAAGATCGCCAAATCTCGCACGGCTATCAACCCGTTTGAGTTACGCTTCCAATCTGCGTCTGATTCTGATTTGTCGATGTAGTTTATTGGCACAGGTAGCTGCTGCTTGATGCTGGCAACGTAGTCGAGCACATCGCCTCCAAGTGCGCGAAGAATAGCTTGGGGACCGCAGGTATCCCAGCGGAATGTAGAACCTTTGCTGAGTAGATAGATGTCCGCTTCATTGCAGATCACTTTTAGCGCTTTGTGGCCAGCCCCCGCTGAAAAGGCCAGCTCATAATTTAAATCGAGAAAGTGTTGTAATATTTCGGCCTTCTCGGATGTGGAGAATATGCCAATTTTTCTATTCGCGCGACGTTCGCTTGAGTCTGACTTGCAGTTGTGGGACTTCAGAGTGGGCAAGCAGACTCCCCAATTTAAGGAGGAACTGTACACGTTTTCCTTCAACTTCTGCCCAAATGGTTGAGAGACTATGCCAATTATAGGCACACCGCTATCACGCTCATAGACGCCAATTAATACGGTAACGCAGTCCAAGCCTGTGGAAGTGATGCCAGGGAAGTCAGTAAATATGGAGTCGCCGGAAATGTACTCGGCAGTGGCATCTGAAATTGAACAATTGTTATTAACACTGTGGGAGGGGCTAAAATATTTACCATACCAATAGGATCTATCCAAATGCCTAAATTACTATAGTCGAGTGTTTCAGGTAGGTCCGGAATGTTTTCCAGGGTTGAATCGTAGTCGACGTTCCGATGCACCTCGGCCGCCAATGCTTCGGCTGCTTTCGTATGGCCATCAAGTACCGCTTCCAGGCCGGCAGCAGTTTCGACTGCTGTGTCGCCCACGGCTATTACTATTTCCTGGCCAAGTTTGTTGGTGAAGTGTGTCGATTCTTCGCCAAGAATAGCTTCGCGCATCTCTGGGATCAGTTTGCCAACCTCATGCCTTATAGTTTCCTGGATTAACACATCGGCCAGTGTCTTAAAATCATGCTCGAAACGTTGGTTGGCCTCGGCTCCAGTTTTCTCCTGAACGAGCAGCGCTAATAAATCTTCATTGGAACGACAGACGCGGGCAATATTTGCTGCCTTTTCTGCACAGTTCATTAAAACTCGAAGCAAGTTGATGTTCTCCGTCATCTCTATAAGTAACTTAATTATTATTGCATACTTTTATCGTTTTTGTTCGCTTTTAAGGTTTCACTTCAGATGCAGACGGACAACTGGTATTTGTGGTATATCGGGCATCGACGGCCGCCACAATGTAACTAAATATATCGATATCATACGATAGTTTCGGCACTGCCAACTCGTGGTAACTTTATTTGAATATTAATTTTGTGAGTAAATTAATAAGATCGAATGCATAAAAATAGTTGTATAAATGTGCACCATAGGATGCAATGATAATATTAATAATATTTTACGTAACGCAGTTTTAAATGCCAAGGCTAAATATTCAGTTGTGTCCAAGGATCTGTCGTGGCAATCACATCTTTATTGAACCAATTTTAATTGGCAATTAATAATTACGCACTCACCGCCCCATTTAGCGAGTGCAGGCTAATTTATAAATCACGTTCGAGGCGGAATAAGAAGAACGAGCGCTGTTACGACTGGTGCTGATGATGATGCTGCAGCCATAGCTGCTGCCGCTGCTCAATTTGCACCCGATCTTATCGCCGAGCACCGCTAATGATTCGCATTAATGATGCTCTGTCTCGTTCGCTCACTCATTCCGCTATCATCTTATGAAATGGGATCATCAATCAGCTCTCCAGCCGCATCCCAGCGCCTGCATTGGCGCATTTGCATATAAATTGCTGCTAATGTCGCGCTATCAAAGTGACTGCATCAATGTGGCAACGACTACGCATTCTTGCAATGCCAGCTTCCCTTGCCCCATGCCACGCCCCGCTTGAACTGCAACAGAATTGAGTGCCCTACGGGCCAAGTTATTCGTGTATCGCTTGGCTTATGCTAATTTTCCCAGGCAGCAGCCGCATACAGAGTCCAGGCCGAGCAATTGATGTTTGGATAACGTTGACTTGATGACTTTGCATAATTTACGCCACGCAGCGACTGCAGCAGCAACAGCAGCCGAAGCAAGAACAACAACAACCATGTAGGATTCTCTCTGAGCTAATTTTTCACTCAAACGCACGCGTTGCTTATAATGTGTTAATATTTATGCGGGTTGCTACAACAGCACCAACAACAACAATCGCTGCAACATATGTCGTTTTTCTTTTTGGACAACTTTTTAACTCTTTTTGACATTTCAATTTCTTTCGCTGCTTCAACTTTTTGGCAAACGATTTTTCAAGCCTTGTTCATTTCATGCAGCTCCGAGCTGAAGTATTCGTCATCTTCACGGACTTAAGTTAACTGTATATTAAGTTGGCTTGCTCAAAATAATAAGTAATCTATATTTCTTATACCACATATCTTTATATAAGTCAAATAAAATGGATTATGTGTCCATTTAAACATAGAGAATATTAAAATATGTTTGATTTAGATGAGATGTATGTGAAAATCGCTCAGACCAAGTTAAGTCTAATGAACTCTTATAAAGCAAACGATTTGTATTCCTTATGCATCTTAAATTAATATAATCTTAAATTAATGTAATCATGAAATTCCTTAACATTTTATAAAAATCCCTATCATACTTGTGCTTTTGTGTTCATTGGACTTAAATTTGAACGCTTTATACATATATTTTTATAAACTCGAATATTTATATGTATTATGTAAGATTGTGCTAATGCAGAAATTCGGATATAAAAATTCAATCTCGTCAATTTATAATATTATATTGCCATAAAAAACACTGGGAAGAATTCGGCTGTCAACTCAACAATAAAATTAGGAATGAAGGAATTTAAGAAACATTCCAATAGAACTTCTTAAGTCTTGATTTGCATACTGAATACACATACATATACTCTACGCTATTAGCGAATTCAACTTCTATTAGCAACATATTTCATAATAGAGTTAAAAGGCTCTCGAGAAGGGTATTAACAAACATATGCTAATGTTGGCGTTGCTGTAATTGCCGCAGCAAGTTTGTCGCCAAAGTCTTTTGTTTTACTTTGGACAAGAGGGCAGCGCCTATTCAAATAACGAAAGCGAATTTCAAACAAATCTATTCATTAGGGCTGTCTGAGATATGCTACACATGGCTACACATGTTTGGGGCCGTGGCTCTGTTCGAATGCTTTGTGTACCCTTTGCCTAGTCTAACAGCCTTTTAATTAATCGCTTGAGTTAAACAAATTCTTAATGAGTCTTTAATTAATCGCCAAAAACGAAATATAAGCCAGTCGTCGCATCTTGCCTTGTGTATAAATATTTAAATTAGTTGTGACTTGATTTCTGTTATGGCCAAGCTGCGACGGCTCCTCCCCTGAGGTGTTCCAAACGAGTTTGAATAATTTTGTTTCTACAAGTTTGCTTGGCTTTGATCATCTCTGTGTGGTTTTCGCCTTGATGCTAACTGGATTATTAAATAGATGCCACAACAAAACTGACAATGTTGATAACTGCCTTTAATATCTTAATTTTGCCACTCTGACTTGGGGGCGTTGCCAATTCAAGAGGCCAGCGAACTGCGCCACGTCTCCATTAATTAGCCAAGTAGTCTGCAACCTGCAAACGCTTGGTGACAATAAAAAGTCTTGCTGGCCCGCAAAGTTAGCGCTGCATGCCAGAGCGAGAGAGCCAGACGGCATCTAGAGTCTGCTGCAAAATGTCTACCCATTGAACATAGAACTTGTCTTTACCAGTTTTCGATTGGCGCAATTGCCAACTGGCTCCACATCTGGTGGGAGCCCAGCACCCACTCGCAGCAGCAGCAGAGCAGTGGCAGTGGCAGTATCTGAGCCGTGGACCAGGCATTGCAATTGAGAAAGGTTACGTTGCTTCAATGAAATTTATAATTATTACACTAGCTTGCCTCTGCTTATGGGTTTTAATAACAACCTGATTTGATATGGACAAATGCTTCGCCTTTCCTTTAAAGGATTTTAGTTTGTTTTTTATTTTTATTACATTACATTAGTTATACATATTTTATATTGAATTGATATCTTCTATAGCGTTGGTTGAAGTCCATAAATCGCTGTTTTTATCCACTACTTTTTTAATATTTTTAATGGAAAAGTTTACATTTACTGATTGATTTCATTTAAAAATTGCTTCCAATTGCTAAATAAAATAGTAATAATAAATAAAATAGTTTATTGTTTCTTTTTATACCATACAAACAATTTAATTTTCATAGGTTAAAAAATAGTAAGCAAAAAGAAGAGTTTTATATTGTCTCCACTTCTCTGTATTAACGCAAGAAATATCGGCACTGTTAAAGCTAACAATTTAAAGTAGTTAAATCTTAGATAAAAGTTTCTAGGTTATGTTATATGACTGAATATTTTTAATCTATTGATTTGGAGAATCTTTGCATATCTTCATATACACATTATTTGTAGTTCCTTTCCATTATAAGTATAAGTCTACATATACAATACATATTATTTGTAGAGGGTCATAATAAATCTACTTTAATTTATAAGAAAGGTACTTTTGTAGCACATTCTCTCTCTCTCTCTCTCTCTCTCTCTCTCTCTCTCTCTCTCTCTCTCTCTCTCTCTCTCTCTCTCTCTCTCTCATTCCTTGTTTTTCACTCAAATCAGATCTCTCTTATACAGCGAGACTCTTTATATACATTTTTTATAATTTTGTATGTTTGTAGTTATGGTTTACATATCAATCATCATCATGTATATGCATGCATCTATGAGTATCAACATAATTATAACGATAAATACTTAGCCCTAAGCCGCTTCATTCCCAATATATTTGACAGGCAGAGAATTGAAATTAGCTTATGCTGCCGAGCCTGGGCCGTGCGCATTATCCTAACAGTTGATCGCATATCGAGCGGAAGTACAATCGTGTGGGGATACAAATGTGATTCTCGGGCGAGTGTAAATAAATTTTATGGATTTTACGCAACGTTTGCCATTTTGCCACTTTAACATTATTGTTATGATGATAAGCGAGCGAGCGTTGCACGGACCATGTCGAACGTGCTGGGCTGAGGCTGCCCGCGGAGCGAGAGCAAGTTCAGGTCTCACCTCTGGCCGGAGCTGTGGATGGCTGGAGAGTGCAGAGTGGAGAGAGTGGGGTCTGTGTTTGGGTTGGGGACTGGGTCTGGGCCTGGGTCTGGGGTCTGTGTGTCTGCCAATGCAGAGGCATGCTTAATGGCCTGTGGATGGGATTGTGGCCAGAACGCATCCTGCCTCCTTTTTTGACCATTGACGTTGTTGCACTGTTTGCTGATCTCGGCGCGATCAGCTTCATGACTCTGGCTTGTTTGGCTTTCCACCATATTTAAAACCATTTCATTTTCTGGGGGCCAGAGTGTGAATATAATTTAATATGTTTGTGTCTGTCTCTCTCACTCTATCTATCTCTTTCTTTTTCTGGCTGCCTCTTGCTGTGTGTGAGTGCAATTTCCAATCCAGCTGCCTGTCCCGCGCCCCACTTGGCCCACTCGCCGATATTATTTATTATGCTTGATTGGTTTTCAAGTGATCATAAAGTAAATGATCGTCGTTTTGGGTCGCAGACCTGGCCCCGGCCAGTCTGTGGCAATTGTGGCGCTGTCCATTGCCATTGAGCCGGCTCCGGCTCCAGCCTCGCTGTGGCGTTAATATGTAGATTTCTGCATTGGGGAGGCGTTAGTTGAAGATTTACGCGCCGGCCAATGAATTGTGAATTGTGGCAGCCTTTCCATAGACAAGGCCCGGGGTCCTGACCCTGTCCATATGTGTACATGCGCATATAGTATATTGCTGGAATGGCGATAGCTTCATTTGCTGCAGACACCTTGCATTCCAATGCCCATATCCTGCTCAACACCCACACGCAGCGCGCTTCTCCGATTTGGCATTAACATTTAATTGACATTGATGATTGCGGCAGCGGACAACTCTGAGAACGGCTGCCTGGCTACCTGTGCAGCGTGCTCGGCATGGCAATGTGCTCCGCATGGCTAGAAATTATTAAAAATCATATCGGAGCACTGTGACAGCCGAGCTGCCTATGTCAGGCCTACTCATCTAGTCCTTGTCGCTAGTTGCCAGTGGACTGACATGAAGAAGACATACAAATAAATTTGTGGCACTTGCAGACACCAGCAGTGGGTGACTTACAGCAGTCACTGTGCAAGAGAAAGAGGGAGAGAGAGATAGAGCGAGCGAGGTCTTGCGTCTCTAGCGCCAATCTCTCTAAGTAGCTCAAAGTAAATGCTGAGAGTCAACGCCAAGTCAAGTCTTTGGGCGCTGCTTTCGATTCACATAAGCAGCTGTGTCACTGTGTGTGTGAGTGTGTGTGCGTGGCTTGTTTATTTGTTGGAGTGTGTTTTGTTTTCGCTGCTTTAAATGAACGTTATTAAGAGATGCTTATCTCTGAGTGATTTATTCATTAAAAAGGCATTTATTAGTCAGAAACAAGCCAATGCCAATGCGTGTGCGCATGTGTGTGTGTGTGTGTGTGCGTGCTGGCTACACTCACCTGCACACACGCGCACAGCGACACCTCCACATGGCCGACACACATTTGAGCCGCTGCGGCTCGTTTGCCATGCCCGCTCGTCGCCTCATTTGTATGGCATTAAAATGCAAAAGCGTGTTTGTTCCTGGAAAAACTGCAAGCACATATGGCCCATAAGCAGGGCGTAGGGTGCAGAGAGGGGCAGGCGGTGTGTAGTGGCCGTCTGTGTATGTGTGTGTGTGCGTTTTATTGACTCGCATATTTCCATAATATGATGTCTGTGTGCGGTTTTAATCACTTAATTAGAGAGTTTTTTAATTGTCTTTAGTTGCAGTTATTGCAATTTATGCAGAAGGTGTTCGCAGTTCGCGCACTTTGCGTGCCGCGCAGGAAATGTGACTTGCGGGCCAAGTTCGTGTCTTAAGTCTTTTGTTGCAAGGTGCCTGAAAATACGTTAGTAAAAACAATCCTCTAGCTGCTGAATAGCAGAACTTTACTAAGAATATGAATATAGACTATTGCTGATTGGGAATACATCTATTTAGACTCTGATATCAATTTGAGTATGGCCAGGCCAATGAAATGGCAGAGAACTGAAGCAAGGGGTCTCTAGGCACGAGGCGATGCCATAAATATGCGTTAGCCCCTCTAGCGAGGTGAGGAGCAGAGCTGGAGCTGCAGTCGTCTGTTAATCACCTGCTCGCCTAGCTGGGCAATTGCCTTGGCCACGACGCAAGAGCCTGGTGGCTTCTTCGGTTTGGTGTCATAAGGAAGCGTCTAAATGATTCATAATTTATGCCTAGCTTTGTGGCTGTCCCTGCCATGGCCATGGCCATGGCCATTCCCGTTCCCATACGCATTGCCAGAGTCATTCAGTTGGTCATTCAATGCTTTCGTTACTTCATTTTTTCAACTTGGCGTACTGGCTTGTGCCTGCCTGCCTCGCTGCCTGCCTGAATCATGCCCCCAGCTCTGCCCCACCCTGGCTTGTAATGCGTTATGGCTGCCACAATGCGTGGCCGTCATCGTCGTCGACGTCGTCGACGTCGTCGACGTCGTTGTCGTTGTCGTCGTTTGTCTGGGACGTTGATAGTTGAAAAAATTACTTACAAATTACATGCGTAGCTTATGCCCCCGTGCCGCCTTCAGCTTGTTTGCTTAATGTGCTTTGTGGCGGGCTACGACTGGGCTCATGTCCAGCCGGCACGGTGTCCGTCGTCGCTGCTGGTATTAGTATTATGTCCCGTGGCTGGGTCGTAAATTGCTTTTCCTAATTGAATTCTGGGCACTGTCACGCCGAGTGACAGTCAAGTGGGTGTGGGCCTCTGCCTCGGCCGTGCAAGAATGGATTTCAGATGCAGCAGCAGCAGCAGCAGCAGCAGCAGCGGCAGCTGTGAATGAATAATCATTATCAGTCAGTCGATTATAAAACTAAATATTAATGCGAATCGTGCTCATTAGCTGAAAAGTCTTAATCATTTGAGTGCTTTCTTCTCGCCTAGCTACAGTTTAATCTACATACTTAATAGAGTGCCAATTACGCCTGTTAAATAATGCAATTTTGCCATAACAACAATTATAATTGAGTTAACAAGCCGCCGGGCAGGGGGCGACCGTTGAAGGGTCTATGTAGTTATGGGGCTAGCTCGGTTTTAGGTTTTTGCGGAAATTTTCGCATGGTTTAAAATGCAGCACGAAGCCCGGCCATAAAGTGTAGTTGCGTTTGGCTTAGCCAAGTCGACAATTTAAAAAGCCAATTTGCACATAATACGGGAAACGTGAGCGAAAACCTTAAACAGAATTGTCCAGCCCAGCGATTCCGACGCATGTGTGCGCAAATAGACGCTAATGCAAATGCGAATGCGAATGCGAATGCGAATGCAATGCCTGTTGCCTGTTTGCTGTGGCTTGATCAGCTTATTAAGAAAACATTAACTCGGCTTGACCCAAATTTCGGTTGGCATACAAATTTCGAGCTGGCGTGCGCTTACCAACACTGGCCGAAAGCATGCGAGCAGTGCTGCCATGTTTTCCAGCATACAGAAGGCCAGATCTGGCTCGAAAGGCAAGCAAAAAAGGCTAAATCGTTGTATGTAATAAATGCATAGTAAATAAGCATTTGTAAATTTGTTAAACTTTCTTTGTGCTCGATTATATTTAATTGTAATTTTTTTCTATTAATTGTAAACATACAGAAATTAAAAAAAATTTTGAAAAAAAGCCTGAAAAATAGCCATTTCAATTCTGAAAGCTTGCCACTCTTTTCGAATTTTTGCCGCAGTCGGATCTTAAAAAATCCAGAGCAGATGAGAAAAAAGCTTAAAAATGCCTCAGTGCATGCGAGTCAGCTGTCTGGCAACGCCTACGCAGAAGCAGAAGCAGAAGCCGGCGATACGCAATTAGATTTATGCAACGCGCAAGTTCACGTGCTTCTGCCCCACGCCACAATTGATTCGCACTGAAATGGGTCGCAAGAAGACAAAGGAGCCGAAGCAGATCAAAGTGGGCGACTTTGTGTTCGCCAAGGTGCGTGGCTTTCGCGCCTGGCCGGCGCGTGTGCTGCAGGAGGACGGCAACATCTACCAGGTGTATTTCTACGGCACTTGCAACGTCGCCAGGGTGCGCGGCTCGCAGCTGTTCGACTTCGAGGCGAACAAAGTGCGCTTTGGCCAGCTGAAGCAGAAGCAATACGGCGGATTTCGGGAGGCCATGGAGCATGCAGAGAAGTCGCTGGCGCGGCCACGTGAGGATGACGGCTACTTCAAGGCGAAGGTGGAGAGCGCCCGCAATCAGGCCACCGCATCCACCAGGTCCAGGAAGAAGAAGACGGACGATGCGATTGTGCCCTTCACACATATAACCGGCGACTCGGACTAGAGCGCCTGAATTACGCTGTTTTAAGTTTGCACAAAGTTGAAATGGAATTTATCAAATACATACAGATGGACATGTTTTCAGTTTATTTTTGTGTTCTTTTGTTTTCTGTTCTTTTTTCGGTAATTGCAGCAGCTTCGTGGCAATTTTGTGGCGATCCGGCGTCACGTGGCAATTAAGGATTTCGGGGCTGTTGCGTTTATCGCGTGGGCGTGTTTGCGCCCGTAATGGCCGCTGCGTGACGCAAACAAAGAGAATCTGTGTGTGTGTGTGTGCGCTGCACAGTTAATCAAAAAGCGTCTGATACACGTTTCGATTCCCGCCCAAATGGCAACGCATTAAATTGTGCGCCATCAGCAGAGTCCGAGTCACCCTGTGGACAGGGGCTTCAGCCTGCAGAGCGGGCATAGTTTAGCTTAATGGCTATCGTAAAAAGTGCGCTGGCCATCAAGCAGCCAGATCCGTGCTGAATTTAAGGGCGAGGGGCAGCAGTTGCTGCTGTGTTCCTTGTGTTTAATATTAACAAATTATCTGAACCGCAGCAAATTAATCGCTGCGCAGTTGTTACATTGCCAGCATCTGTGGTGGCAGCTTCGCCAGATATATATTTGGGTTAACAAGGCGGATGCTGTGGCTGCAACTGCTGTTGCAGTTGACCGCAAATCAGATTCACTAGCTCTGCAACGAGATTTGGCAGCAACAACAGCTATGCTGTGGAGCTTTTAGTGCGTCCAACAGCTTGCATCATCTGCCTGCGATATGTTTCGCAGTCTGCAGCATCCTTGACAGCTGTCCTGTGTCGTTGCGGTCGGGCGCCTGGGGGCATGACGATGCCTGGACAGATTTCTTAAGGAGTTGACTATTTACGCATAATTCGTTCCACTCTCCTTTCGGTATTTTTTTTTTGTTTTTTGGCTATGGATTTTCATTCGCACGATCCCTTGGCCCACGTCCAGGGCAGTAAAATGTCAAATTAATGTTACGACATGTCCAACAACTTTTGATGGCATTTGACAATGTAGACTTGGAAATTCCTGCAGGTGACGCAGTGCCCCTGTAATTTGTTTGGCCGCACGTACGCTGGACATGATGGAGCATTGTCAGCTTGTGCCTGCCCAGCATAAACAAAAACAAAGCGCGCCAAGGGACCTGCAACTGTAGAAAACTGGATGGCAGGTGGCTGACCACGGTGCGGCGGACGTGGAGCAGGAAAGCGCTGCCAGGGTCCAGGGGCCAGGGGCAGCCAGATCTGGCCACCAAAAGGTGTCAATGTGTGGGCATGTCGCACACGTGTGCCTTACAGCCCGAGGCCATAAATTTACTTTGTTTATTCGTTGCAGCCGCACGGCGACCACGGAAAACCAAACGAAACGGCCCAGATGCCAAAAGCCTCTTGGCGGAAATTTGCTTAGGAAATCAAATTAAAATTTGCTAATTTATCAGACGTTTTCCAATCGTACCAACATGGACAGCTAATTTGTGCGAATATAAGAATTTATACATATGTATATGTATGTATGTACATACAATACATGCAAACGGAAGCCTGTGCATACATACACAAATGTACATGTGAATGTGTATGTATATTTGTTTTATCGCATAATTGGGTGGCTCGATAAATGATAGCAAAACAATAGCATTTTAATTAAAATTCCCAAGTGTTTGCAGGTTCATTTGGTCCTCGAACATTTATCAAATTTTGGCAATTAAATTTGCCTGGATTAGAGATCGCAGAATGCAGACTCGGGGGAAAACAAACACGATAACTAATTGGATAAAGTTGGGTGGATTCGAAATATTAATTCTATAGTGAATTGAACACTGGGCAGCATAACAATAAAAAATAGCCATAAATAAAATTTAAAATACATTTAATGACCAAATAAATAAATAGTATAATTAAGATTAATCGATAGTCTTTAATAAGCGACTATTGGTAGTCAACGATAGGTAAATTCAAAATATTACACATCCCTATTTTATGGCGCACTATGCAACACTGTTTGCATACTGAAAACATTTGCCATCAGCTAATTTCCAGCCAATCCCCTGTTTTGTTGTACAGTGTAACCACTCGCAGCATAATAAACTACAACAAATTTGATAGGTCAATCAGGAACTTAATTTTGCGCCTTTTTGACGGCCATACACACATGCGATTATTAGCGGTTACAGGAAGCCAACCCCTATTGGAAATGAATGGGGATCTACCCTCCCCTGAGTGCCCATTGTTCGCTTGTTACAATTCATAACTGTCATGTAATGTGTCACAGACGCAATCGATTCCACGTCGGGCCACATTGCAGTTAAGTCGTAAATTTCTATGGGTCAGCAGGTGAAAACGACACGATTCGATGTCATCATTCATAATTGGATGTTTGGTCAAGCAAAGGCTTGCCATCAAAAACATGCCACACCAACGAGAAATAACGAATTCAATATGCAAAGCGTCTACGATTTTTATTTGCACTCGTGCGCACAGTGGGTGGCATCAACAATGGGACACAGTCTTTGTCCCATTCCCATTCCGTTGGATACTTTGCTGGCTGTAAACATTAATTGATTTGTGCCAAAAGCCGAACAACTTTTTAGGCCGTGCGTCGCGCCCCCGTCCCCTCGGCTAATTAAGTTATGCCCCAAATGGCAAATTAACATAAAAGTTTGCAACATTAAAAATGATATTCACTTTATTATGCTCATATATTGACATCTGAGGTGCTCTTTTTTATGGTTACTTTGTGACAAAATTGATTAATGAACTCATTTATTTGTGTCGATAGCATACGGAGAATTTTTATGATACACTCAGAGAAATATCCGGAATTATTAAATGAATCTTGCTTGCCTGAACTTTGAATATTGCGGCCAAACTTGCGCAATTCATGTTTGTATATTTTTGTTTTTATTTATTTTTTATTATTTTATATTTTGGACTGACAGTGAAAGTGGTTTTTGGGAGTCATTAAATTTAGACCATAAATATTACAGTTTAGGCGGAGCTATTGTTTAACACTTTGGTATATGGGCGGCATAATCGAAAACTTTTTATGATCGCACTCAAAACTCAACTCATAAAAGGGATTAAAACAGTAAAATAATAAAATATTACTCAATTATGTATATTCATTTCTTTATTTCTGTTCAGTTTTTATTTATAAAATAATAATAATTTAATAATATAATTTGTAAAATTTTAGTGTGTCGACCTCATGGTAGCTACGGATGTTTCTCTTAGCTGTTAACGGTATTCACATGACTTCGGATCGTATTAATTCAGAACAACTATAATGGGCAATACCTGAATAGTTAACAGCAATCATTTGCGTGTTGAACACTCAATAGCATGGTCGTATAAACAAATGCATATATTATGGCTGAGTGCTATAAAATGCGTTGAAATATCTCTAATAACTAACATAAAACAGCTCGTAAAATGGCAATCGAATTATGGCCCGAGGCATCCAAAAACAGCCGTCTTAGAAAGTGGACATAAAATTTGTGAATGTTAACAGCATTCTTAACAAATTCATTTCGGCACGCATTCGGCATTTCGGGTTTAGGTCTGGGTCTGGGTCTGGGCCTGGGCTTCGGCAAGTCTTGACATGATAGATAGCTAGATGGATTTTCAAAGTTCAGTTGAGTCGAGTGAAACTGTTAACGTGACTGTCGCGTCTGATCCACCAATTAATTGATAGACCCATACAAAAATTGTGAAAGCCATCGCCTTGGTGTCCACAATGAACGCCTTCTATGCGCTTATAACTCTATTTATAATTTTGGACATTCAGCTTGTTTGTATCTGTCTCTCTCTCTTTCTTTTCTCTCTCCCTGGTAGTTTGGTGTCAGCTCTCTTTGTGTTTGTGCATGGTATGTATCTTGTTAATGGCCGTTTTTAAAATGCCATAAAATCGCTTTATAAGACCATGATATTAATATGCACAACAATATTGGACATTATTATAATATATTGGGGAGTATCTAGCGCAGACAAAGGCGACCCAAATGAGCCCTAGACCGATCCAATCTTTGATATTGGTCAACACCAAACACCTATGCACACCCTGTGGCGCACATTAACCAACTTCAAAACAATGGCAAAGCCATTGAAGCAGCCTGCCGAGCGGACAGCCCAGAACATTTCAATTTGTACATTGTTATCCTTAGTCTTGTTCCAGTTTTTTGGGTATCGAATTGCTGGCATTTGTCAGGTCTTTCATAAATAAAGGGCTTGTTAGATAGTCGGTGAGTGTGTGGAACATCTGGGAACAAGTGCTGCTGATAAAACAGCTCAAGATCGCGCGTTATCAAAGCCATTCACTGGCTCATAACTAATTGTTGTCAGCTCCAATATCCTGGGAAACTGATAAGATGTTATTTGGATGCATGTTCCTTGGGGATGTAGCACTTAATAAATACATGTGTATTTATTACTACAAATTGCTTGGGGAATGTTTTTGAAGATTTATAGATTAAGTCTAAATATTCATTCCTACATCTATTTTCATTCTATATTATTCATAATATCAATTATATTTTATTTCAATATGAAAGAATATATAATATTTAATTTTTATTTTTATATATTATATTTTTAATTTTAATATTTATTACTTAGTGTTACTTTTATTTATTACATCTATAAAATTTATTATTTATTATTTACGAGCTTGTGTGTGTACCGATAGCTCGTGACAAGTAGCGCATATTTTGTTTTACTCCCAACTCTAGCAATTTGATGAATCACCCTGTGTTGCTTACGAATTAAAATTATGTTTGCTGTTAAGTCGTAATACTCTAGTAATAAATAGAACTTCTGCAGAGGACAATGGAGGACTCTTGGAATATTCAAGAAGCCATGCTATCGGATGTGCTCGTGTCCAATGTCTACAACCAGTTTTTCCAGCAGAATCAAATGCTATTCAAGGATAAGGTCTTTTAAAGTCTTTTGAGAGAAAACAGTTCTCATAAAAAATTTCCTCAGATTGTGCTGGATGTGGGCTGTCGTAGTGGCCTGCTGAGCATCTTGGCTGTTGAGGCCGGTGCTGTGAAGGTCTTTGCCATTGGCAACATGCAAAGTGCCAAAGGTATTTCGAAAGTCTTGGAGAATGGAGAGAAGGCGGAGGTTTTTGAGCCGCTGACTGGCTGCATTACCCAGGTCGTATTGCCCTGTGGACTGAGGAAAGTGGATATAATAGTCTCCGAGTGGATGGGGTAGGAATTCTTGTCTTATAGATATCAATTACAGTTGTTTCAGTTATTATCTATTGAAGGCATGCCCTATTTGCGGACTCCCTATTCTGCCAGGTGCTATACGCGCGTGATAAGTGGCTGGTGAAGAATGGCCTAATCTTTCCCAGTGCGGCCAATCTTTATATACAGGGCATATCCCTAGATCGAGAGCTGGCCGTTGAGAAAAACGTGCTATTGTGGGACGACTATGTGAATCAGAAATCGTTGATGACAGAGAAGTGCCTGGTGCTATCTGTGGACCTCAGTTCGATTCAAGATGACATTGAATGCCAGAGAGCCGAGATCAAAATGAAGTCCAAGCAAAGTGGAAAGATGTCTGGGTGCGTGCTCTACTTTGACATATCCGCTAGAAATGCCAAGGGCCAGCTGCAGAAGCTGTTCTCGATTGCGCCAAACGCGCCCAGGACGTACATGATGCAAACAATCCTATTTCTGAAGGACGACCCCCTGGTGATCAAGGAACAACAGCTTCTGTTTGGACGGCTGGACGTGATCCTTGGCTACTTTGCACCGCGCGGCGTCGAGTTCTCTCTGGGCATATGGGCAGTCAAGTAAAGCAAGTAAAACATTGTACTTAATAAAGGGTAAATGCTGGGGCGAATCCTGAGACTGATGTCTGATGCCCGATGTCCCGATGTCTGTTGTCTGATGTCTGATGTATTCATGGCAATATTTGGGCGTTCTTTGGGCAGTTCGCATTAAAGGCCAACACGTCGATCTGGGTGAAGTCGGAACGAGCAGCGATGCTCCGCTCAACGATCGTTGAGCCAGATCACAATTTATGGCCGTGCTGCATCAATTAGGGCGGTAGCCCGACGACTGCCAACTCAGCAGACAATGGGCATTGCGATTTTGTTTTTGCTGACCTGATCGGTGTTTAGCTTTGACGTCGCTACAACGATTTAAAATGATGTCGCGCATAATTCACCGATCGAGTACGAGATCGATTCAGTATTCAGCGATCAGCGTTCACGTTTTGCCAGACTTTGCGTCGTGCTAGGGCTCCAGCCTCTTATCTGGGCTCGCTTCGTTTACTCTGTTCGCTCTGTCTGATCTGTGCCCTCGTTTACAGTTAAGTTCTTTTGTTCAAATCTCATAACTGATCGTCGATCGCACTTGGTTAACGCTCCATACAAGGCAGAGTACAATGGGATATCAGCTTGTCCGGCTCGCCGCGAACACAAATTCGCCTTTTAAATGATATCCCTTGGAGAATCGATTCACTGACCGCTCTCAGCGCTCAGCTCTCAGCCCTCAGCTCGCATGCTTAAGTGACATTTTGCGGGACGTGGGTCTGTGATGGATTAGCATCATTTCGCCGTGAGGATAATGTGTCGTCTGCAATGATTTTGGTTGACATGTTTTGGTTTTTGTCTCTTCTCTTCTCTTCTTATTTTTATTTTATTTATTTTTTGGCAGAGCCTGTTCTCGGAAATAATTATGCTGCTTTTGCACAAAAGTAACAGCATTTTTGTACAAATTGCATAAAAATTTAAATTGGCCAGCAAAAGTTTTTGATTTTCGCGGCGAGCCCAGAAAATTGCTTAATAATGAAATGCCAATGGATTAAGCGCAATTTGTGCGGTATGCGGCATTCCGCATGGGGCATGCAGCGGGTCTCACTGATCCGTGCCACTCACCGAATTCCACTCTAGAGCTCCCTTTTCTTTTTCTTCTCCTTCTTCTTCTCTTCGTTTTGGTTAAACAATTGACCGCCCCCTCCCCAGCCCTCGTTCAGCAGCTTGATTTGCTGAAATTTTATTTTATTTTACACCTACCCTGTCCGCCATAAAACGCCCGTCTCATTCTAGCACAGGTGAGCCGCCACTCTCCCTCTCCCTCTCTCTGTCTTTCTTATGCTTTTGGGTTTCAGCCTTTCGCACGCTCGCCTTGCAGCGTTTTCATTAAATTCGCTTAATAGCGCAATATAATTTAAACAAGTAGTAACATAAAATAAAACTCACAGCAACGCATTGAAAGGCATAAGGCATAAAAAAAAGCGGCAAATGCTGCCAGGGCCGAGTTGGCCTGGTCGGCCTGGAGTTGGTCCGGTTCCATGGCTCTGGCGCATGGGCGAGACGCCCGGCATGGGCCGCAAGTGCAATAAGTTCGCTTAACGAGGGTTTAATTTATGATTTGTTATGTTTCCGGTTCGTGTTCTTGCGGCCGATGCTAAAAATTATTGGCAATAAAGCCAAGGTGTGGATTATAGTTGGCTGGTAGCTTAGCCAGTTGGCCACTGCGAATACCGAGTGATGGAGATGCTTTGTGGCTAAGCGAAATAATACTCCACATAGAGATAAAGTGCACATAGAAGCTGATCAGATCAGATCATATTAGATTAGATCTAGTACTGAAAATTTAGCTGGCTTTTAAGTGGAGTTGCCCAATTTCGCATATGCCACAGTTTTGTCTTTGCCACTAATAATCGCTAATCCTTTCACGCTCACTGTGCATTTGCACAGGCCGAGACCGAGAGCCAGCCTGCCCGGCCAGCCCAGTCAGACAGCCAGGCATGAAGAATGGCAACTGCATCGGGAGCGGGAATGGGTAACGAGGGACGTCGCATTGCGTTGAAAATCGATTTGTTTGGGTTGCGCCTGCGCAAACAACGCGGCCCCTGGATAAGAACGGATAAGAAAATAAGCAAAGACACCAAAAGGGACACAGACGCTGGACAGGCGGACGGGGAGTGGGGAACGGGGAACAGGGACAGAGACAGGCGCTGAGGCACGACGGCGAAATGGTTCAAGCCAACGCCAACGAGTATCTGCTGGAACATAAATTACGCGACTAACAAGCAGCGCCCCGTGCAGCCAGCCAATGCCAACTTGGCCGAGAGCTAAAAAAGATACAAAGCTCAGGCTCAGGCTGAGGCTCAGCCAGACTCGGAGCGGCTCGGCTGGGCACTTGGGAACTGGCTGCAATGGCCGTGCACTGCAGAGCTCAGCTCTGGTCAAAGTGAGTTGCAGAAAATTATAAATGAAAGCGGGTGTTGGACGCCGTTCACAGGCGAACAGCATCGCAATGTGGCAGCGCAGCATCCCAGCAGCATCCACGTCCACGATTAGGTGTAGCAATTTGGACGGGCTGCCTGTGATTGAGACCGAGGCAGTGTTCGAAACGAAGTTAAAAATCAAATTAGCGAATGTGTTGAAAATTAAAAACAAATTCACGGATAAATTGCATCTGCCAGATACGCAATTATTATGAGGGCAGACAGGGCCAGGCGCAGGGCAAGAGAAACGTGCACTGCCCCTGACTTATGGACTGTCCAGTCAGTTCAGCTCTGCCTGCAGACGGACCCTGCCTGCTGCTCCTGCTGCTGCTGCTGCCTCTGTTCTGGTTCTGGACATTCGGCTTGAGCTTAGCTCTGACTGAGGCTCTGACTGTGGCTTTAGCTGTGCGCTGTTTTTGCCCTCGAGGTGTTGCAATTTGACGTTTTTTACGCGCGTTTTTATTCCATGAAATCCACATAAGCTTCACATAAGGATGCAGCAGCAGCAGCAGCAGCAGCCGCACGCAGTGCAAATACTTGGCCCTAAATGGTTTTTGGCGAAAAACATGTCGAATTAACACGCTCAGATGCTGTTGCTGTTGCTTTGGATGTGGATGTAGATGTGGATGTGAGGCAGCTGCGATCGGTCAGTGAATGTGGATTAACAGCAACAGCAACCGTAAGAACAACATCAACCTTATGGGGCAACCACATGCACGGCTAAGCGCTGTTTGTATTTAAATGCTTGGCAAATTAGCTGAAATTTCTTTTAGCTCAGCACAATTTGCATTTGATGTATATATACATGCATGAGTATGTGTGTGTGTTTGAGAGTGCAAAACATATAATTAGCGTTGAGTTTTTGTGGTAAGCGTAAGCCCCTACCGGACTAAAGGGGCTCAGCTGGCGCCGTCTGCGGCTGGCAAATAAATCGCGCTGCTGTTGAACTTTCAGTGCCTCCGGGTTGGAGGAGCGGAGGTTGGGCAGAATGGCCAGAGCGAATGGCACTGCCAAGAGCTGACAGAGTTGGACTTGAGAGTCGATTGCGAGACACGCCCCTTGGTGTCCTGGGCAATTGCTGGCAAGCTCTCAAGCTCCTAAGCTGCAGAGCACAGAGCACAGAGCACAGAGCGCAGAGTCCAGTGGAGATCGAGGTCGCGGCCAAGAGCCGAGTGCCGAGAGCCGAGAGCCGCCCGTCTGCCAGCACCGTAAAAAGGGCGCAAATTTTATGAGCGCATCGTTTAACAAATGAATTTACAACCGTGCAACGCCCAAATGTCTGGCGTTCAAATTCAAATTCCTCGCGCAGCAGACATGGCCCCAAAACGAAACGAAACGAAACTTGGCACTGGCCGTGAGTTACGTGGCACATGGAGGCGTATGCACCATATTCGAGCATGAAATATGCCTGGCATTTGGCCAAATGATTTAAAACAAATAGCAGACAGTCCTCGATATCCACATTCACATCCACATCTCAAACCAGGCTCACATACATATGTATGTACATATGTGGACTCTGATATTCATATCTCTGCCATCGCTTCAGTCAGGCTGAATTAACGCTTTCATTAGCCCAGTTTGTGCTTCGTGGGCCACCCTTATATTTTTGTTTTTTTGCTGAGCTTCACTTTAGCGTTCATAAATCGAAGTCATTGTCAATTACCAACCGGCAACTGGCAATTGCCAGCACGTTGCCTCACTCGTTAAATGCAGTTTAATGAGCTACCCAAACCCAAGAGAAACAACAAATCTGAATTGCCTCTTCGTCCAGCTTCTCGGTGCGTGCTCGCCAACGGGCTCGGCCAGCTCTTTGGGTAATTGTAATTGCGTCGGCCTGTCAATAAGTTTTCATGGACTTCAATAAGGGAAAGCTTCGCCTGCTTGCAGTTATAATTCGGGTTCGGGCCTAATTTGTGTAATGTATTTACCGACACGATCCCAAATGATCGCCACGAGAAACAGGTCTTTTGGCCAGACGTGAGCAAATGCATAATACTTAACATTTATGTATCTATGTAAGCACTTATTCTCAATAATAATTCTTCGCAAGTTTTTCTATATTCGATGTTCCTATAAGAACCCTTGATTTGTAAATATTGATTTTTGTAAATATTGTAAATAATATACCTTCTGCATATACTAAATATTAATTCTAAGTATTTTTTTTAATGTTGTAAAAATGTTACTTTTTCAATATATAAAATATTGATTACTCTATCATTTTTGATCATTTCTGCTTGCAGCTGATGGCAGAACACATAAACTAAGTAAGGCAGAAAACTTGCTAAAGATATTATACAAATTTTTAATATATATAAAAAAATAACAAAATATTAAAACAAAATTAAATAAAAATGATCACTTTTAAGAAATCTTGATAAAGTTTAAAGCAAAAAAAAAAAAAAAAAAAAAATAATAATAATAATAATAATAATAATAATAATCACACTAACTTGCTGAAAATTTAATTAAAAAAGCTCAAAATAAAAAATAATAATAAATAAGAAACTTTCTTAAGAAAATATAAAAAGTTAGTTAGAAATTAAATTAACAAAAAAAGTAAATAAATAAAAAACTAATAATAAAATATATATTAAAATAAAAATATTGTAAATGCGAATGAAAATAATATTAAATTGCTAAAGAAATCCTACAAAGTTTTAATAACAATATAAAATATTAAAAATAAAAATAATAATAATTTTTAATAAACAATTCTTCTTTTGTACAAGAAACCCTTATTATTATTATTTATTAAAATTTATTGAGCTAGAGTTGTTAATCTAGGAGTTACTCTTGTTAATCTCTTATGCATAACACTTGAACATACCTGAAATTCTGTTTATCTCTCAATTGTCAGACAAAGTACTGCCACAAATTTCACACTTCTAGGCTAAACTATATTTAAATACCTCAAGAGATCCTATTGAATATGCTCGACTGCTGCTGCTCAGCTGCTGTTGCTGTTGCTGCCGTTGTTGAAGAACTTGTTAAGAGTCCTCGGGCTAGCGGCTGGCATTGGAACTGGCAATGGCATTGGGAATGGCAATTGGGTTCGCATTGTTTGCTTAATAAATGAGTGGCCATTGTCATTGGGTATAAATGTCAAAAGGTTGCCTTTGACACCCCAGCAATGGGACGAGCAGCGGTCAAGCGGCGACAAGCCGACAAAAACTGAAGTGTGCAGCACTTTGAAATTGAACTAGGCTCTGTCTGCTCTCGATTGTCAGCTCGCTTGGCCAGTTTTGCAAATGCAACGATGCAACCCCTCAGCGGACAGACACGGCGATCATTTAAGTGTCATTAAGGCAGTCAAGAAGTGTGAGTGAGAGAGGGAGATATGTGCATAGAGGGAGAGGGAGGACAGCAGCTGGCAGTTGGCAACAGCTTCTGGCCCATTCGGTAACACTTAGATGCAGCGCGGGCGCAGCTTGAGGCCGTCACTCGGCTGGCTAATGGAGCTAGGATGCCGCCCATAGCGCCAGATATTCCCGATCTGTCGAAGATGTGTATCACTGTGTGTCTGTGTGTGTTGAGATGATAAAGTTGTAGCGACGATCGTCGACAATCAGCGATCGGCGATCAGCGATCGGCGATCAGCGATCAGCGCTCAACGATCGAGGATCGAGGATCGAGTGGGCCAATTTGTTTGCAACTCGTTTGACGTGTTTGTCAATTAAAATCAAATTCGTTGCCATCTTAGAGCCAACGAGCCAAACGGCTAGCGATGGTCATGGCTTTATCGCTTGTCATTGTTGTTGTTGCTGCTGCTGTTGTTGTAGTGCATCGGTTAAGATTTCCGATGGACGCTCATGCCTATCATTAACCACTTAGGCGCGAGTGCAATAACATTTAATTAACCAATAAATTTGGTGCAATTTATCAAAAAATTCAAAACGCAGCCCAGACCAAAATCTTGTTTTTCCAAATTGCCTCTAATAACCGCAATCGATCGTTATTTTTTGTGGTTATTAATACGGAGGCCGCGCATTGCAACGGGAACCAGGACTCGAGACCAAGTCTGGCACTGCAAATGCGTGTCTGGCTCTGGCTCTGCCTCTGTGAAGATCGTGGCTCTGGCCAGGTTTGGCAACGGCTTCTCAGGTAGTTCACAAGTAACTGCAAATTGCTGCCGTCGATAAAACTCAAATTGGTGGCAGCAGCCGCGCAGCGTTCGCGACGCATCCGCGTTGCTGCCGCAAGACCACAATCGATCGCTGAATTTGCCTAATGGCGACGGCCACTCAACACAAACGCTGAGCGCTTGCTGGGCTCCTGCTCTGCTGCTCTCCTGCTCCAGTTGCTGTCCAGAGGCTGGACGCATCTTGATCTTCAATCTGGTCTGGCTGATTGACAGAGAGACGATCTGTGGTCCAAGGCTTCTCTGTGTCTCTCCCTCTCACTCTGTCTGCCACCGATCCTGCCTCAAGCTTCAGTCTACTGCCTCCTGCCTGCTGCCTGCCCCCCCCCCCCCCCTCGTCTGCTCTACCTGGTCGCGCTGTTTACGCGCGCATTTAGCATGTTGTAAAAGTCTGATGGCGTCCATTATAATCAATTGGCCGGGCTCGTAAAATTAAATGATCCCGCAGGAGAATTAAGCGCCAATTACGCGCAGCAAAGGAAAAAATATGTTGCCGTTGCCATTGGCGCAGCAAACTCTCAAATTTGGGACGCGATCAGAAAGAAGAAGCAGACCAAAAGGCAACAACAAAAAATACGAAAACAAAAACGATCAACAAAAAAAATATATATACAAAAAACGCTGGTCCCACTTAATTGCAGCATTTAAGTTGTCTTATTGATCATAATAACTCCATAATGGCGGAACATGTGCGTACAATATAATAATCAGACGGGCAGCGAGTGAAAATTGCGAACGGGAAATGCGTTTGGGGGAAAGCGGAGTTGGAGTCGAGGTCGGAGCTGGAAGCTGTCGCAACAGGTAGACAGAAAGAGGAAGAAAAGAGTGTGTGAGAGTGAGAGATGGAGAGAGAGAGTGAGTGAGTGAGGTAGAGGCGATTGCTAGGGCTGCACTCAAAAGTGGAGCAGGCACTCGATCTGGATCTTGATCTGCCGTTCGCTCTTCTGCTGCTGCCGCTGCTACTCCTGCTTCAGCTGCTGTTGTTGTTGTTGTTGTAATAAGAGTGTGAAAGCAAACAAGCAGTAAAATTAAAGCGATGCGGCGCTCGCTCCTCGTCCCCTTGGTGCCCCAAGTGCCACAGTCTGAACAAAAACTGATCAACTTGTAATGGGGAAATGTGCTCGAAAACTCAACTCAATCAGCTTAATGGCCTGACAACTTGTAACTTGGTAACTTGTTGCCCGCCGCTGCCAATGGGGAAATGAGCCACGGCGATCTGGCGGGGATTTGCTCGAAGACACGCCAGTTGTTTTCGGCCTGGCCGCCAGGTGCGTTCCGTTGCTGAAACATTGTAAGGAAATTGGCGCATTCGCGCTTAATGATATTGCAGATAACGTGCCCGATGCTCAATGCAAAGAAATCCAAGGTCTGGTATTAGGGGTTATGGCAATTATAAATTGATCGTTGTGTTCCATTGGGTAAAGTTTGATTATACGAATAAAAAAGCCTAAGATTATAAGCATAAAAGATTATACATAATAAAATAAGGATATAAGGATATAGTAACTGAAGATTATAACAATTTCATAAAAAAGGATATTAGACTACAAGACTATAAAAGTAAAAGAATGGAAGAATTTAAGAATATAAGACTTTTAGAATACCAGAGTATCCAATGAATATAAGCTTATAAGAGTGACTATAAGAATATCATAATATATGAATTGAATTGAATATAAGGAAACGCTCGTTTCATATAATTTAATTTGATAATTCATTGATGATTAGACTATTGAGTCATGGCAAGGCAATTTAAAAATGTAAATATTCTATAGAAATTATTAGAAATTTTAGAATATTAGAAATTATTAGAAATTTTTTCTCTTTGGTGTGTCACCCTATGATAGCTCTTATAATGTATCATAGGTAATGTTTAAAATTATGAAATAGTACAACAGTACAACATTGAAATCAACTTACGTTGAAGACCCCAATATGGAAAATAGTCTTGAATCAGCATAAATTATACTAATATAATAATATATACTAATATATTCTGAATATAATATAATGTCTATACATACTTTCAACTTGTTCTGTCCAATACCCCACTACTGATTACAATTTGAATTTATAAATGAAATGACTATTTTCAGATCAGTTCATATATGTATTGTTGCTCCTTGCAACAGGTCTCATTAAACATTCCGTTTAGGGAAAGAATTAAATGGGAGCTCTATTCACTTTCCATGTTGGCTCAAAACTGGTTTACCTCTGCTTAGCACAGCAGTCGGCTGTGTAGTATATTCAGCTTATCAACTGCGGTGCAAGTATATAAATTTGTTAATTAATCAGACAGTTACACACAGAGACTCACGCGAGCCTCAAGTGACATGTTGCGAGAGTATCACACGAATGCCGCAGCCGAATCGTATTACAATTGGATTACTCGTCGCCTCCCTCGGTTGAGTCTTTTCTTTTTTTTTTTTCATTTTTGGCAAACGGAAAAGCAAACATAATAAATGAAGTCATTTAACATAATTTCGCTACCAGAGCGAGGTCGATGCGACGATGGCAACAGCTGCTAAACGAGGGGACAGAACGCATGTGCCAAATGCAGACGCAGAGGCGATGGCAATCCTGGGCACATTGCGAGGGAGCACACATGGCATGGCAGGCATGGCCCGGCATGACAATGGACAATGGAGCGTGTGGGTGCAATCAACATCTGAAGTGGATAAGCGGCTGGGTAATTTACAGCGCTGCAGTTGCGCAGACGCAGTTGCAGTTGCAGTTCGATTTGTCCGTGTGTGCGTGCGTGTGTGTGTGTGTGAGTGAATAGCGCAACTAATTTTCAATGGAGGCCCAACAAAAGTGCAATAAACGATGTCCACTTAGGCGAACAATGGCGGCCAACAAAGGCTCAACAATGCGACAACTGTGGGCGTGGCACGCAACCAGCACAGCTCTATGCCCAATAAAGTTGACTCGCTTTAATTAATGGAAATGCAATGACTTCTTACCTCCTGTGCTATCCGTGTTTGGGATCTCTGTCAGTTCTCGGCTCTCGGCTCTCGGCTCTCGAGTCTCGGCTCGACTCCTGCAGCTGCCATCGGTGGCTAAGGAGCAGTGGCCTGCATTGTCTGGCTGCCGCTTGACAAATTTATAACAAATATTCACGCGTGCTTTGGCAGGCGGCCCTTTGTCCACGGCTCCTCCTGCTGGTGACTATATCTCAATTATTGCCTTGCCATTGCCACCTTTTTTTCTCGTACCTCGCTTTGATTTCACACGAAAAATCGAAAATGAAAATAAAAGAAGAGAAAAAGAACGAAAATTGTGGCCGGCTCATCCAAAGTGCTTGAGCTCTTTGTTTGGTTCGCTGGAAGCGAGCTGACGGCTTTGGTTTCGCACATTTTGTTTGGCGCGTCAACAAAAAACCAACTAAAGAAAAACACTCGCATAATAGCTAAACAATTAAAACAAATTTTCGAATTGAATGCCTCGCCATTGTCCTGCCAAATGATCCTGTTTGCCAGCCTGTGCTGGTGCTCGTCCTTATTGTTTCGCAGCTCGGGGTGCGATTTCTATGGAATTAAAGCGTCAAATGCGCCAGTCATAACAAGCCGCACTCACAAAAGTCAATAGGGTAGCCTTCCTCTACCCCTCTCTCACTACAAAGCGTGTTTCTCTGTATAGAGACAAAGTCGATTGGCAAAATTGATTTGCACGCCCTGGCCGTGGCTGCGAAATGGCTAAATAAATGCTGCTAAAACTGCCGGACAGGGCGTTAATTTCATTTGGATTTGCATGCCAGACAGCTATATACAAATGTGCATATGCATAGAGAAACGGGTTCTGGCTCCTGTCCCCCGCCCCGACCCCTCGAATGCGACCGCCACCAACTATGTATAATGTTTCAGCGAAATCTCGCGATAAAATGCATAACAACTTCATTCACAGCGGGCGATGCCATAAAAGTGTTTTAAATCGTGTTAATAATTTTGTGCAGCGTTTGCCTGGCCAAACTCTGAATTGCGAAGAGTCCTGCTGTGACCGGCATGTCGTCCACACTCGCCCAGCCTCAGCTCCCCAGTGCCCAATCCTCAGCCCCCAGCTCAACGGGCTGGGCAGTTGCATGTTTTGTATACAGCATATTTGCCATTTCATTTTTCTCTTTTTTTTTTTTTTTTTTTGTCTTAAGGCATTTTCTGGCGTTTGTTGCACTTTTCGGCAGGCAGGCAGCCTCCAGCCGAATCCTGCAACCGGCTGCCCTGCGGCCATGGCGTGGTCTATTCACACCTGCAGTACAGGTACAAATTGCGCCTGCTGAAATGTGTCTGCAGGCTGCTCGAGCTCCATCTCGTGATCAATGCAATTAATTATAATTTGTCGTCAATAAACAGCAAAAAGACGAAAGATGCAAAATCGAACCGAGAAGCATAAAATTTCAGCAGCCAAATTAGACTTTGCGTGCCTCAAGTGGAAGGTCTTCAAATTATATATGCGAATACCCCAAGAGCCATTTAAATATGCCCAAGTCTGGCGCGTTTTTTTCTCTTTTTGGAGTCTGGCCAGAGTGTGGAAATGTTGATGGCCAAATAATGATTGACATGGGAGCTACCAAAGCAAACTCTTTAGTTCCAATAAATTGATGTCAACACAGTCCTGGATGTGCAGAGCTATAAATATGCAAGGCTTAGGCAGGGAAGGTAAACATATATACTATGAAATGGTAAAAATAATAGGACTTGTAAAAATATAACAAAATGTGAATAGAATGATGAGCGAATAGGATAAAAAATATATATTTTTTTATTTTATTCAGATTTATGGTCTCAATCATTTAAAATGTGGGACAGTCCTTGCAAATACGCATTTTATCAGTGTAAGATCTTGTTATAAAGAGGAATTATAGTATTATTCGCAAATGATTTACATATTATAATATACAGGGGCGTAGCCAGTCCATTGGTAATGGGGGTGATTCTTATTGAACTGCCGATTTGCCTCGTATATTTGGCGATAAAGATATTGCAAGTAAATTAAGCGCAATAATTCAATAAAGCACTGTTGGCATACCTTAAAATTAAAAGAAATAAAAGAAAAAATAAATAAAATAAGCAGCTGCTGTTGATTTGCCAATTTGTTAGTTTCTATGTATATACATAGTAAATCATATATAATATATATACACGATGACGATATCACAATTAACTCTAAAAATAATTAAGTCAAGCTTTAAATCGGAATCCACTAGATTATTTAGAAGTCCCATGCTCAGATTATTGGGATTCCCATAATTATTATATCAAGTATATTTTTATGTCATATATTTAAGGCACATAAAAAAGTAAAAGTATAATAAAATGCAGAATCAATTCACTTTAGCTCAATATAAACACTATTTTGCCTTGACTATGATATTTAGACTGTGATGTTTGGTCTACTCACATACTATAGCCCTATTCAGCTTCTCAATAAATATCCCAGATAGTATAATTTCTCTTTCTATTTTGCGTCTTTTAACATAGTTTTTCCTTTGTATCTTGCTGCTTTGCATGTGGTTTTAGCGTTAGTTTACTTTCTGTTTAATGAGAGCCACTGGGTAGGGAAAGTATGCCACATCGTTAACCCTAACTATATCGTTTTAGCTCTCTATCTTTGCACAGCCAGTTCGCATACTCATAATTCGTCTAATTTTTGGGCGGAACTGGCGTTTATCGTGCTGCCATAAAGTTGCAATAAGCGAAGCTCTTCCTGTCCCGCTGCCGCTGCTGCTGCTGCTGCCGCTGCTGCTGCTGCTGCCGCTGCTGGTGCTGTCTATGAATAATTTATATGGCCGTAATGTGATAATAAGCATGCGCTGATATCCTGCGGAAATTTTGCAACCCAGAACCGAATTTCGGATCAGGCGGAGAGTGGTCCAAGTGGTCCAAGTGGACCAAGTGGAGCTGTGGCTAGGTTCAAATGTTAAGACGCTTTTCGTGTTGCAACTCAATTGCTCAATTATTAGGTGCAGACGAGGAGCGACATGGACATGGACGTGGATGTGGATGTGGATGTGGATGTGGACGAGCAGGCGGGCGAGTAGCTCCCCAAAATTATACAGCTGCGTTGGGCGAATGAAATAAAAGTCCATTACAAATGGAATCAACAACTCATTGCTCATCGACATGCGGTGCCGACCAGCCAGGGCTGTGTGTGTGTGTGTATGTGTTAGAGAGAGGTTCCCAAGCAACATTATTATCAGCCACATCTAACAGTTCGAGTGGCAGAGATGAGCGGACGAGGAGGTCGAGGAGGGAGCTGAGCATCGAGCGCACTGTTCTCAATTCCCGGATAGCTTGTTCAGCCAGTACTTGGCGATAAGCAGCAATTTTCCTGAAGTGAACCCCATTAAAATATGATAAATTGCGTCTATTTTACGGAGTTGATTTTAACAAGACAATTTAACAAGCGTAATTTAATATTTGACAGAGCGCAGCATAGAGACGGCATGCTTGCTCGCGCCATCTCTCTCTCTCTCTCCCTCTCTCTCTCTAACCGCAACAACAAAATGGAAGCGACCATGAAAATGATGTAAAGTCGTTCTCGTTGCTATTGTTGTTGTTGTTGGTGCTGATGCTGCTGCTGTTGTTGTTGTTGTTACCGACGAAAATGTATCTCACCCTGGGGAACACTTAAACGCCAACCGAAAAATTGCCTAGGTTGGACTACAGGACGGAGTCGAAGCCAGAGGCAGAGGAGGCCAGAGGCTGAGACTGAGGCAGGGGTAGAACTGAGGCAGAGGCGCTGACTTTAGCCGTTAATCTCGGCCAGCGCTGATGATGGTGGTAGGAATGCTTGGTGGTGTTCGCTATGAGCCACAAATATGCAGCAAACAGGGTGGATTTCCCAGGTATGGATGGAACATTGGGCAGGCATTGCGGCGCATTCATGTTAAACATTCTAAATTAAGTGCCGCGCTGCCGATAAGGTAATTGGGGTGAAATGTGAGTGGAGTGGAGTGGAGTGGGGTGGACTGGAGTGGGTTGGGCTGGGGTGAGTTAGCAGCTTGTTGATGTGACGTGGGGGAGGCTGTCGCCGGATCCGTGATTGTAGCCACAGACAAATGCTAATCACATTTATATGACGCTCTATGAATCTGTGATGATGCAGAGGTCGCAGGGATCGGCATAGTTAATTAAGTGATTTATGCGCTTATTGCATGAGTTCCCATTGTAAAGTTGATTAACTAAATTAAGCAATTATCACAAATCTTTTACGAACCGCACAAAAATAACTTATAGCCATCCATTTTGACGACCAACTATATTTTTGCTGTCGAAGCGATCACAAATTGAATGTTTCTTGTTTCTTTTCTTCGACTCAGATGATTGCCAGCTGAAGCTGAAGCTGCAGCTTGGGGTAACTAATTAACCTGATCCACATAAGCCAGGTTGCCAGCGGACTGATCCATGGCCAGATCGAGACGAACTCCAATATCAAATTTATGGCTTGCCCGAGGGCAACCAGCTAAATGGCCACAAATCAAAACAGTTTTTGACTAATGAATCGATTTTGGCTCTTAGCCAATATGCAAGGATGAGATCGTGCCCAGAGCTGAAATCCTATTGAATTCGCCAGCAATTAGCGCTAATTTTCGCATAAAATGCATAATTAAATAAAAGATTTTTATTGCTCATTTGTATGGCATGTCGAGCGGAAATGTATATGTTTTTTACTATATACTATAAAAATATACATACATATATATAATAAAGTTAAATGTGATTGTTTTCGTTGAATTTAAATGTATGAATGATTGACACAAATAGCGGAAATACGCGATTTTTTCGTTCGTAGATAATTCTAATTTAAATGCTTAATTTTAACTTATAATAATAATAATAATAATAATAATAATAATAATAATAATAATAATAATAATAATAATAATAATAATAATAATAATAATAATAATAATAATAATAATAATAATAATAATTTAATATAATAATATTTATTTTGATGTATTTAGTAATGATAATACAAATAATAGATTAAACACCTCAACCAGCACAACTCTCACAGATTTACATACATAGCTCACTCGAAATTCTAGCATAAGCAATAAAGCAAAAAATAAAATAAAAATATAAAATAATTAACAACAATTACTAATCTCACAATCAATGAATTCATTAAAATATTGCTCAAATTTAATACGTTGTTATGATTACCCTTAAAGATAATTAACATATAATTTAAATAAAATACAAGTACAATACAAATATAATTAATATACCAAGTAATAATACTAATAATTAGTAAATATTAATTGTTATTATGACTCTAGTCTAATTTCCTCTCACGACGCTAAGAGACCTCACAGCTAGGCTCAATTACTCATGTGAGCCAAGTACAGTCGCTTTCAAGTGGTTCGTTTCATTGGAAGTGAGTGCAAGTGGTGTGAGAGTGGCTCTTGAATCGTTAACAGATAAAAGTTCAGCGAACCGCAAAAACCCAGCCAATGGGCAGGCATTGTTTAATGGCCGCCATATCGGCGCAATTATTTTCAAATTGTCTCGTTTGTTTTCGAAATGCACAGCAATTACAATTACCCGCAAGATACTCGAACTCAACCACTTGGAGTTACGCATCAACACACACACACCCATATAGGCCAGATGAGGCACACAAGCACACAAGCACACACGCACATGTATATGGTCACAGGAAGTGCGCACTTAAGTAGACTTTGAATAGTTTCTAATTAACGGCGACAATCGGCGTAACGGGCTTGACTGATGAATTGAGCGAATGCATAAGCCGATGCAGTCAGGCCACGAGGCACTCTCGATCAATCGGAAAGGGGTGGCAGCTGACTGGAATGCCACACAATCACACACAGTAAGGTATTATCAGCTCACTGCTGATGCTCGATGCTCGATTCGAACTTGAACTTGTTTCAGTTAAAGATGCCTCGCATGCGTTCCATTAAGATGCAAATTACGCTCGGGATGGTCGCATTTGAAACGACATTTTCAATTTGGGTGGCTCGCTAGCATTCGGTTAATCCAGCGCACCGCACACGTTGCGACGGCTGCCGTAAGCTGCATCCGAGTCGTCCGAGCTGAAATTCTTTAAAATGCCATTATCGGAGCTTAACAGCTCGATACAAGGCGAGCTGTAAACGAACTGTAAGGCTACTGTTCGGCCAATCACTTGAATTGGAATCTGCATTAGAATTGAAGTGGACTCAAATGCCGAGCTGCCATAAATTAGAGGTGTTAGAAATGGTAGCTCTACCTCTCATGCCATATGCCATATGCCATGGCCCATGGGCCTTCTGCTTTATGCTTTATGCTCTGCGCTTTGTGGCAGCTCGAATTT
Organism: Drosophila arizonae; assembly: GCF_054131065.1. Lineage (NCBI taxonomy): Eukaryota > Metazoa > Arthropoda > Insecta > Diptera > Drosophilidae > Drosophila > Drosophila arizonae. Next base: position 13,026,436 of record NC_142922.1, on the reverse strand, counting down.
TAGTTGGGGCTGTGGAGCTGGCGGACGTCATAAGCCGAGCGTTTGATTTATAGCGAAATTATAACGCATTAAGATCAAAATATATATAGAGAGTGTGGCAAAGCCGCTGCGGCTGCTGTGGCTTACCAGTTGAGCCGAGCTGAAAAGCGAACCGACTAGTTTTTGACATTTTAATAAATCGCTCGAAACACAACGAAGCGGAGCGGCGACAATGTCCAAAGCCGATAATATTATTAGCTCTGTGAGTTAAATCGAACGTTTTGTATGTTTTGAAGCCGTTTATCAGACGCTTAAGTGTCGCAGCTTCCGACATTCCAACATGGACATGGCCACATATCATTTAAATTATGGACATATTTGAATCAACTTGATTTTTTCATTTTTCTTTTATTATAATTGAAAAGCGACTTGCGATCGGGCGTCGAGCTGTAATTTGACCCAGCTCCACCCAGCGGCGGCCAAAGTAGTGGGGCCTCCGTTGATTTCGGTTAATTACATAAACGCACACAGTTAATGGTTAGCTAGGTGCTCCAGTGCGTCCGTAATGATACCTTCAGGCATCGTGCAATTATTAAATGAGCGCAAAACCGAGCACTTGCCATACATAAATTAATGGACTCCATTGACGCACCCGATTCGGCGACACAGTTCTCTAAGCTGGAGCTGTGGAGCAGTGGAGCAGTGGAGCAGTGACGCAGGGGAGGGGCAGGTTCTCTTCGCATGCGCTGGAATATGCGATACAACTCGTATCGGGCACCGCCCCTCGTGCCAAATCAGCTGGGAAGTTGAGCTAATCGTGCTGTGGATGCTGTGCTCGGAGGCTGCGCACTGCAGCCATATACAGAGGATGTATATAAGTACACTATGTACTCCACTATGTGCCAGGATGATTTCCATTGCCTCTGCTAAACAATGTGTGGCTGTTAGCTAATGAATTGTTAAGAGTTTGCTTTCGTCTTGCACACCCCAGAGAGATGTGGATGATTTGGAAATGAAATTCAACCCGTTGCTGATTGCGCTGGCACCACAAAGCAGCCGACGCTCTGCTTTGTTTATGAGCCATAAAATTGTATTTTTAATTTGGCATAAAATTTAAATATCCTTCAGCATTGCGTAAAGGACACACACGCACATGCACACACACACACATGGCGTGCGCGCCACTTGAACAGCAGCAGCAGCTAGGCTTCTCATTTGAGGCTACCATGGCAAAGTACGCATAATTACGTAAGGATCGCCTTGCCGAGCTACTTGTTTGGCTGGACACTTTCGATGGGAATTCGAGGGCCACTTGAGTGCTGGGGACCACACAGAGAATGAAGTGATAAACTAATTGCTCGGGCGGCGCAGTCGCATGGGCATGGATGCCAGCTCGTAAAGTATTCAAATGCCACCAGCAGCTGCGGCGCATTCTCATTGATTTTAATGGCACATTAAGCATACGCCTCGTTGCCATACAAATTTGCCCAGATTCGATCCGCTTAGAGCGGAGACAGCGAGTCAAGCGAGCGTTTACGACTATTTGTCGCTGTCTCATTTACATAGGTCGGGAAATACACTCAAATAATGTCCAATAAAGAAATAACGCCACAATAGAGAGAAATGAGAGGAAAAAAAAACAAACACACACACACACACACACGCTCACACGCTAAGTCAATTTTTATTACAGCTTAAAGAATTGGACGAGTTTTTGGGGCCTCAGAACGCGTTTTAAAGTTGTCAACTGGGCGGAACCGATTCTGTTAATGATGCCCGAAATGAAAACGAAATGATCTGAAATTGTTATAAAACGCAATTTTATTGTTGCTTTTGTTTGATTTTTATGGAACAACGCATCGAGAGAATTTTCGATTAATTTCGTGCTGTGTTAGCCGTTAATGCCTTGTTTTAGCCATGGCCATCGGCCCGCAATCATGCCTGAAACATGATCTAAAACGCTCGCCTTCCCCATTGTCACGGCTCACAATGCACTCCTAATAGCACCAATTAATTCTGAAGGCCTTTTGTTTCATTCTCATTCCCATCTGCATACGAAGAGCCATTGTGCAGATTTGTCACATAAATCAATGGAATATTATTTATATACAGCTTTTAGCTAAACACTTTCGAGCCAGGGGCGTGGGCGCCTTTGTATTTGTTTTTTATTTCTTTGCACATCTCGTAAATCATCGTAATTATACGAGTTTTTCAACAGTTTCGAAAAGGTGTCTAGAATTTCAATGGGGTGTGGCAAATCCAAAGGGAATACTTTCTCAAAAATATACAAATATATATGTATAATTTCGTCTTGAATGAGTCGCTATAATAGGTATAATAGTAATAGTATATATAATATTATATATACTATTACTATTATATATATATTATATATAATAGTATATATAATATATATAATAATGTATATAGATATGTATATTCATTTTTGTTTGTAGTCATGCCTTCGATTATATGCATTCTATAATTTCCTCAATCCATGCCAACAACCTACTTAATGCCGCCTGGCAGCCCCAATTCGCCCATCCTTCCATCCTCCCATCCTCTCAGCCGTCGAGTCGCAAATGCACAACGACAGCTAAACAAACATTAGTCACAAAATTGCCTGCCAACAGCGAAATGAACAATATCTATCTGCCATAAATATCCCTGGGGTATGCTGCCCGCCCTGCACCATGACTCCGACGCTCCACACAATCCCTGGCAGCATCCTCTCCCCATCATGGGCTGATGACGACCCGGCTGTTTACTTTCAAAACCGTTTGCCATGCGTAAATGACAAACGATTTTGCAAAATTATTATTGCCATTGTCATCGTCGTTCGGTTGGCTGGCTGCGTCTCTGACCCCAAAGTTCCAAGCACTTTCTCAATTTCAGTGTGATGCTGTTGTTGTTGTTGTTGTTGCTGTCGCACTTTACGCTGCTCAATTTAGCAAACAGTCAGCCGTTGACGTTATCCTTCCGCTGGCGCAGCAGCCAAAACCAATAAGCCACCAGCAGCAGCAGCGGCAGAGGCAGAGGCAGCAGCAGAAGCAGCGGCAGCAGCCACCATCATCCAGCCGCTAAATCCCACAGCAATTGCTGCTGGCAATGCGCACTAATCCACCCAGCCATTTACCACTTCACGCTCCAGCCCCACAGCTCTCTGGCTGCGCCTGGGTTGGGCGCACCACGCACATCCGGGCACGCCCTCCCCCTGCTCGGGCCGCCGCCCTCGTAGTGTATTTATTTTATAACATTGCCAATCAAGATGGCTGCGCAAACATAATCGCAATGGGGACACGGATATTGACACAGACGGCGACGCAGGACACACGCTGGCTGCCAAAGGACCCTTCAGCCCGGCCAGGTCCTGCTCCTGTCTGTGGCCCTGGCTCTGGTGTGCTGCTTGTTTGCATTTCAGCAGCTTTGCGCCCAGCTCACATCCAGCCAGAGGATCAATAACACTTTTGACTCAATTCCGGAACAGCCCTGGCCGAGGACTCTGACTCTCAGCCTTTTGTTGTTGTTTATTTGTTTTGCAAGCAATTTCAGCATTTTGTGTGCCCTCACGGCCGTCTCTTACAATCAGCGAGTGAATCTCTGTGTGTGTGTGTGTGTGTGAGTGCTTTATCCCAGACCCATTCCAATCCATACCATGCCATTTCATGTACTCACACACACACACACACACACACACACGCACACACACATATATATTGCATGCTGTGTACATGTGTTGTGCTTATGTCCTTTTCAATTTGTTCAATGATTCGCAAGCAAATTGATTCCCATTCAATTTCGCGCCGTTTCGCCTGCGACAATTTCGATTTTTACTGGCTTTCTCTTCACGCCGATTTCGACCATTTTCTTATGTGTGTGTATATGTATGTGTGCTGTGTATCCCTGCGAAAATATAATAAAATTGTAAATTGGTTTCTGTTCATTTATAGCTAGTTGCTGTGTATCCTAGCCGATATTGTTATTGGTCAGCGTTTGCGGGTTCTGGCAAATGCCAACAATGCCCGCTCCACTACATACATACATACACACATACATATGTATGTATGCCTTATTGACGCCTATCGTCCTGCGTAAGCAAAACTGAGATTGGTTTGCGGATTTGCAGCCATGAAGTAAATGATTGCCAACTCGATTCGAGTGTTTTGTTTCTGCATCGCAATTATTTAATTTATGTATTATATGTGAGAAAAGTCAAACAAAAGGCAAAGGCAAATGAATTTCAAATATATAAATTTTATAGAATATTAATAGTACACAAAATTTATATGTATATATATACTTTATAGCATGTTAATATATGTGCATTGAAACGAACTTTCGCAATTATTTAATATATGTATGAGAAAAGACAATCAAATTTGAAGATAATGTCTATTACATATGTTGAATTAAAAATATATACTTTTTAAAATATTGACATTTGAGCATTGTGAAAGAGGAGCAGTTCCTGTTAATGGGAACTGGCATTAACAAGTATTAAAACGATTTTTGTATAAACGATATACTATACTACGATTTTCACAAATTAGATTTAAATGAATGATGCTTGATGATATGAAGAATGTTGATATAAAAAAAAAAATTAAGTTTATATAGAACTTAAAACCCTGTGAGATGTGAGCCTTTTGAGGTTGATAAAATTAATATAGAATGAGGATAATCATCTTCCTCCCGATTAGACTTAATGAAATGGATGACATAGATCGGAAGATAAAATAAAATTAGTATAGTAGTATTGAAAAGTTAATGGAAGATGAAGAGGTTCAATAACGCATCTGGGTTATGAATAATGAAATGAGAAAATCAGCGATGGCTGTTTAATGGGTACATTGTGAATGTGTCATTGATATATGTAGTGTCTTTTTAGTTATTATATATAATTTAAAAAAAAAGAAGAGAATTGGCATAGATTGATATGAGAATCGTGTTTCATGTTTTCTCTAATGAATGAGCTTTGAATGATGTATGCATATGACATATTACAGTAGAATTGTTAGAATAGCTAAAACAATTTTAAAACTTTTTATCAGTCCTATTTATATACTATGATTGAAAGAATGAATAAGGAATTAAATTGATGTTTTTATGATTTCGGCTCTCCTATTTTAAGCCACAATTAAAGTGTGAATTTCAACATTTTTTTTAACTTAGTAAGCCTATTTAGATCGCGTGCAAAAAGTGCTCAGCAAAAAAAGGAAGGAAGAAAACCAAGAACTTCATTGGGATCTGTTGGTTGTTGAGCACATAAGTTAAATGCAATTACTGTGCTCCCGCTGCAATTGAAACTAATCACCAACTAATCACATCTACCAACTTTGTACATGCTCATAAACCACTCTCGACTAGCCACTTAATGGCAACTGCCCGGCTGATCTGTGGAGCTGCATGTATCGGTATCTGCATTTGTATCTGTTGGCAGCATCCGTGTCTGTGTGGACGGTGCGAGTGCTCGGTCAGAAGCGTCCGACTGCGACGGCCAAGAATGTTTGTCACAATACATCAAATGGCAGCGGAATGACACAAAACATGAACGCGTCACTTTCCATCACTCCAAAGTGGCGGCCCGACGAAAGCTCCGACTGGCGAGTGCGAGAAATGCCAGCCAAGTGGTCGGCTAACAAGCCAACAGCCAGTCAGCCAGTCAGCCAGCCAGCCCAGAAGCCAACCAAGCAACCAACCAACCAGCCAGACAGTGTGACGCAGCCTCATCCGCAGATAGGCCGAACCTCAGATTAACTGCGCGCATGCGCAACTATTTGTGCACATTTTAAATGGGCCGCGATGCGGTGCTCAAAGCGTGGACCTGGGTACAATGCACCTTTGGAGTGGGTAGAGTCGGGCAGCGGCGGGTGCAGAGGAGGCTTGGTGACACTCAACAGACGTCGCTGGGTCTGGCCAGGCAGCAGCAGCAACGGCAGCAGCAGCAACAGTTGCTGCCTTAATCCGCCAAGCAATGTGGCACACACAGCTCCAATGATGATCATGATGATGATGATGATGATGACGACGATCGGGCGATTATTTGTGGCTGCTGCGCCCTCAGATACAAAACATACACACACACACACACACACACACACAGATTTTTTTGTCGTCGCAGCAATCTCGTTTGACCAAAAGCGACTAACGAGCTGAGTGAGTTGGCCAAAGGTAAGGGCAGAGGTAAGGTAAAGGCAGAAGCTGAGCGACTGCCACAGTTGATATTGTCGACTGGCTTGGGCTCTCGGCCTGAATCTGAATCAGTTGGCATCATTAATCCTTAGCAGCTCCATGTGCAAAAGGCACACACACACACACACACACACACACGCACACACAAATGCACGCATACGGTGCTGGCAACGCCTTGTTTGCCGATGCCGCCGCGTAAGTTGTCATGTTTTTGTCGCTTTATGGACTTCTAATCGTTCAATTCTATCAAAAAGCTTACGCACTAACAAACACCCAAACCCAGTTGAGCATTTCAGTTCCATTTCAGTTTCGGTTTCAGCCACATTTACAGCCAGAGTCGCAGGCAGCCACAGACAGGTACCAGATTAAGATATTTAGATTGGGCTCACGACTCTGGGACGGACGGACCTGCTGCCGCTGCTGCTGCTGCTGCTGCTGCTCGATAGCAACTTTATTTAGCACCTTTGCCGGCCCACGGGTCCCCAGCGCTCGAGGTGACAATAAGCCGCAGTCTGTGCACAGAAATTGGGTACAATTTTCGCATTTTCGCCTTTTTTGTGCACGAGCCTCGCTTGATAGAGCAGTCCGAGTGGACTTGTCCCTGGTGCCCTGCTCCTTGTGGCATTTGATGTGCGAATTTGTTATTTAACTTGGCCAACACACAACTCACTGCCGCACACTCACTCACCCGCCCGAAGGTGCGAGTTGTGCATAAATTTTATGCAAACGAAGCTCGAACCTTTCCTATCAGCTGCTCCACATTGAGGCTGATTCGGAGCGGAATTGATTTCGATGTGGAGCCGGCTATTCGGCTATTTGTTAAATTGTTTTCCAACTACCGTTTTGGGCTTCGAGTGGCTCTTGATTAGACGGGGCTGCCTTTAGTGGCAGGTAATACAATACCCCAGGTGAAGGGTGCTTGGCTCATTTGCTCATTTGCATTTGCGTGGACTTTCAAAATGCGGAGATGATCGGCCGGTCAGATCTATGCAGCCACACACATATATATGTATATGTATATGTATACGTATATATGAGTTATTGTAATTAATGCCAAATTGGCCATAAAACACAACATTTGCATGTCAAACAGATCAGCGAATTTCGTAAGCCACGTTTTGTCATGTTTGCTGGGCGCATAAATTTCATTTGATTATTCGTTCGCATTCGGGCGGAAGTTTTCGCTGTGCGCTGGACTGAAATAATTAAATATTAAATATGATTAAGTTTTTTTCTTTCATATACATATATATACATATAAATATTTCTTTTGTGTTTTGTTCATCTTGTTGTTGTTGCTGCGCTACGACCCACGCAGAGCCATAAACTATGGACTTATGGAGCTGGGCAATGCTAAACGGCATTCAAATATAAATAAATGTCAAATTGTGCACGCTTCGCCATAATCATATGGGGTCTCTGTCAGGGGCCCAGTCTCAGACATTGTCTCCCTCTCTGTCTCACTCTGTGTCTGCCTCTCTCGCTCACTGAAGACAAACTAAAAACTGCTAAATGCAAATTAAAGCTCATTAATCGCGCAGATATTTCGAACAGCGGGACATTAATGTGATTCGCACTTGGCCAAGAACCAAAAAGAAAGAGCGAGAAAAACCGAAGACAGCAAGAAAGAAAAAAGGCGATTCCGATTCCCAACTCGTTTTGCATAGAAAGTGAGCCGAGCCACAGACTTTGTGTGGAGTTGTGTGTTAGGCAAGAGGGTTGCGGGGCATATCAGTGCGAGTGCTCGTAAAACATGCTATGATTACTTTATTAAGCCAAATGTTTCATAAACAATCGCCATGTCGTACATAAAACCGAATCTGATACTCATGCGTCTGCGCGGGCGTTTCTCCGTCTCTGAGACCCAAATCCCGACTCAGCCTGAGACTGAGACTGAGACGGAGACAGAGACGGAGACAAAATCAAAGTCTCCCGGGCCCCAGATGGTGACGAGCGGGGCGTAATCAAGCGCTGAGCGCTTTGCTTAGATAAGTCACTTAAGATAAATCGCTGACTGTGCGTGTGTAGTCGTTTAGAAATTATGGGTTTCAGATATTGAAACTCAGATACAATACAATATACAATACACTGGCTGCCATATACAACGCACAGTGTTTGTCTTTCTGTTTGTGTTTCTCTCGCTGTCGTTTGGTTCCTGTTTAAAAATTCAAATTTTTATCGCTCGTCGCGCTGAGAGTTTAACTAATTTTATTAAATTGAACATTTGTTAAATTTTGCTCAGATTTAAATTCGATTAGGAGATCATTTTGCATCGATAACACATTCGCAATTAAGTGGAAGAAGTTTTACATAATTAATTTTAATATCGATTCAAGTTGGCTCCATGGCTCGATGGGAACTTTTCGTAGACTAATGACTGTAATCAGGGAAGTCTAATCAGAGATCAAATTGTGAATAATAAAATACTGTCTCTTGCTAGCTATCTTATAGAAATTGCTTACAATTATTTCCCCAATATTGATACACCTGACAGCACTCACGTATTGTCTATGTATTTTCTTTTTATGTATGATGATTGACGATCCGTTGCTTTGCTTTTCAATTAGCACATTTTATGCGTTTCGGCCAAGTTGCTGCCTAATTATGGCCAGGCCCACCACGCAGCGTTCGATTTTATGTCTTTTAACCATAAAATTAACCACTAACTGACAAATTATAGGCGATATTTGTTGTTTAGCTGTAATACAGACATCGTCAATCGTCAATCGTCGATCGTCTTTGGCATCGCCAATCGTCACTTCCTTTCTCATTGATAGGCACACGAAAATGTTTGTTGCCTCTGTTGGTAGTTGTTGTTGTTGTCGCTGTTCCCTGTTGCCTGAACGTCTGCTTTATTTTATTATCGTGTTCCGCCATCTGCTACAGCAACAACAACAGAAACAGCGGCAGCAGCGTTGAATTCGCTACGCTCATTGTCGCCATTGTGGCCAACATGGTCGTGTCTAGCGACAAATTTAATGACTTACTTAACCTCATTGAGAGCTTCATAGGTAGGCTCACACACACACACACACACTCACACACAGAGTCATGGGCGACAGGGTCTCCGCTTGGCAGCGAGCTGCCTTTCCCCCCTTCGCTTCCACTCGGCGACTTGGCCCGCTAACTTAGCATTTTTTAATGACTTAATTTACGTTCGCAATAGGTTCCACCTTCCATGTTTATTGTTTTGACTAAGTACACACAGACACACACACACACGCACATACACTGAGGCACTGACACATGCAGACGTTGCTGGCTTTATATGATGGCTTTATAGTTGGTCGTAGAGCGTGCGACGCCCTCGAAACTCAATTCGCGCCTTATCGTCCGCTCGCATCGTCGTCGTCGTCGTCGTCGTCGTCGTCGTCGTCGCTGCCTCAAATCTTGCCCGGTTTCCTCTTCAACGTGGGCTGCGAATTTGTGGCCAGCTGCTCTAGAGGAATGGCCTCCATTTGTCTCAGCTCACTGCTGCAGCAGGCGGTCGGTCCACACTCGCACATCCACATATGAGTGCAGGGCAGAGCGCACGATAGAGCCTCGTTTATTGTTGATTTAATTGGGCAATTCCATGAAGGTGTTGCTGGTTTTGTTTGCTTTGCCTAAATAACTGCCAGCGTGCCAGGGGCAATTGGAAAATTTGTTTCAAGATACGAGGGCCATTGCCTTAAGCCGAAAAGTGTTTTGAGAGATATCACAAATGTGACAGACCTTTCCATCTATGCATGATTAATTTCTTGCTCTGTTTTTATTGATGGTGCCAAGAACGTAACTGAAAAGTTGTTGATTCAAGCACTTTATATAGCTGAGAATAATATTGGCTATTAAAAATGCAGCCGATAAAAGAGTCTTGGAGTTTGAACTTTTTTTGAAGCTTAAAAGTTTTTATGAATTCTTCAAAAATACTTCAAAAAATAAAAAATCTAAAAGTCGTTGCATTATAAATAATATTTTATTTTCAATACTTCTATTAATTTTGTTTTACTCTAATAAATTTATATTTTATGTCCAAATTGACTCAATCACCATCAAAATTCCCTAAAAAGAGGAAATGGTTTGGTTAACATGTATGTGATTCCATAATGTATTTGTTTTTGAGAATTTTAATGAGTTAAGGACTCTAAGCTACATATCGAGCGTTGATCTGATTTCTTTTAAAAATCGATAATATTCACATTTCAATATATCGATCATGTAGCGTATCGAAAATCATCTCTTAAATTATATCTCGTAATTCTGTAAAGCTAGAGTATCCAAAATTTTGCAGAATAATTTATACATTTTTAATTTTAGTTATATTATAGCTGTCGAACTAAAATTCCTTTAATTTGAATTCAATTTGCATATATAGATAATATGGGAAAGAGTTTGTTATTATATAAAATCTTGTATGTCTTGGAAGATAATGCTTAAAAATGTTGCCTTGCTAAGAAATTATATATATTGTTGCATATATAACTAAAATGTGAAAGCGATTTTGTTTTTACTGATTGCCAATTATTCAATAGAATATGGAACTGATATGCTGGAAATTTCACTGAAATCGGTTAATTTGCAAAGAAGTTGTTGAACAAGATGTTTCATAAATTGGATAAAGAACGTGGAAGACAGAGACAGAGCATATTTTCTATATTTCTGCATGCATATTCGAACTTTATTTGCGCTGATACCCTTTTTAAAATTTCAGCTAACTGTATTCTTTTTTTTTGTCTGTCAACTACTATTATAATATCATTTAGCAATGAACATGGAATATCTATTGTGCGCTGATCGATCGATTATAAACGTTATTCCATATATTTAAAATGCGCGTGTGCATCTGTGTTGGGACAAGAATCTCAATGACAATTTGTTGCTTTGGTTCCGCAACGCGTCGGCGTGGGCTTACGCGGCGTATGAGTTATGCGGTGTGTGTTTGGCGACAGTCGAGCAGCGTCACGGGTTGAACAAACGGCGAGAGTGCGACACTTGCTGCTCGCTCTGTCGGCGAGCTTTGAAGTGAGCCCAATTGCTGCTCGCATAAGTATTGACAGCTAACACGGTGCTAAATTAGATGGCACTCTCTTATATGGAGCGGCTTTAAGTTGTTTGCAAATTAAGCAGTGACAGCAACAATAACAACAACAATATCGTCTTAGCGACTGGTCCCGTTGACATTTCAAGTTCAATGTCACATCTGTGTGTGTGTGTGTGTGTGTGTGTATGTGTGTGCACTCGCTGCGACGTCTAAGAAATTTTGTTAAACACGCTTATTAAATTCCACGCCCGTCGTCTCGAGCTGGGCTGAGGCTTGGGCCGGGATGCGCTGGGAATTGTGGAGTGGAGTGGGGACACCGAAAAAGCGTGTCGCAAGTCATGTTATGCGCATGTAAAGCAATCTAAAGACGAATCTCTCCACTCTCTGGGATGTGTGTTTGTATGTGTGTGTGTATGTGTGTGTGTTTTATTGGGCCAGTCAAACAAACAAAATGCATTTAAAAGCTACAAAACTACATTTCAGATGGCCAGGCATTGGCCCAGGGCCTTGTGTACTGTGCGGAGCAAACATGACTTGACAACTCATCGAACATTGAACACGTTGTAATGTGATACTTAAATGCTTGATTGGCTCGTAAATATTTTCACTATGTGGCCAAGCCGGGAGAGATCCGAGATGCCCCGCAGCCCCGACCCCATGGCCCCATGGCCCCATGGCCGCTGGCCGAGCCAAGGCTGTCGATTCTGTTGTTAACAATCATTTCTACAAAGTATCACTGGGCTCACCTTGCCCTGCCCGTCTGTTCTGTTCTGTTCGGTTCTGTTTTGGTTTTTTGCGCGCCCTTGCGGCTGTTTGACAAAAGCGCCAAATCTTGCACTAAAAACACACCAAATACGACTTCAAAGCTATCGCTGCGATCGATCGCCATTGGCGCGTTGACAGTACAGGCCGGGCCGTGCTGGGCCTTAGGACAACTTCCAGACACACAATTGTAATTGTTCTGCCCAGGCCAAGCCGAGTCAAGCCAGGCCAGCCCAAGCCAAGCCAAGCCAAGCAGTGCGAGCCTGGGCCACACAAACTTCTCCGGTGCTCGTTCTCGTGCTCGTTCTCGTTCTCGTTGTTGTCCTCGTCCTCGTCCACGTCCTCGGCCACATCATAATGTTAATGTAAATGCATTTTAAATGGACTTGCGTACAACATTTTTTGTTCTCTCCCAAGAGCTGAAGTCTGTGCATTGTTGTTGTCGCGCTTTTGTGTGGACAGTTCGACAAGCTGCAACACGATGCGGGCCTAGCGCAAAATCATAAAAAACCAAAAGCCAAACGCGTACACACACACACACACCAGCACACACACATACTTATATACTATACTATACTATATGGCCATATGCGATCGCATGTCTGGCGTAAAATGCGACTTTGTGGCATTGGCAGCGAACAAAACGTTTTTAGTGTCTTACAAATGAAATGTGACAGTTTCGACTTCAAAATAACAACAACAACAACAAAATGAATAAAAATAAAATAAGAAAAAAAAAATTAACATAATTTAATCAACACTAATTCGCGCTTTCAGTTTTTATACACACACGAGTTTTGTCAATCTCTGAGATTGACAGCTCGCAGTGAATGATGTGGGCGCCCTTAAGACAGCTAGTTAGGAGCCCTCTAGTATAGCCGATTGTCTCTGATTCTCTGTTGTTTTTCTGCCTTTGCTAGGGTTAGGAGCTGTGCTGTCTGCCTCGGCGGATAACATTTCCGCTTGGCTAATTGTCAGCCCGAGTTTCGTAGCTGCCTGCCGACTCATTAATATTCCACATACGTCGCCTCTAGTCTGCCTCAGTCTGAGTCTCAGGAAACAGGATGCTGCCTATCAATAGCAATCTGGCTTCACTGGACTGGAGCTGCACTTTATGAATGAAAGAATCAAAGATCCAAGTGTCAAAAAGTAAACAAACCCCTAACAATTTGGAAACAAGTTCATTAAGGAATTTGGTTTCTGCTCGCCTTGTTGAGCGAGTTGATTTTAATCGATCTTTCTGCGTAAATAAAAACAGGGAAAAGTGTGAATGAAGTCAATTACGAGGCGCAGGAAAGTCATTTCAATGGAATAGGCCAGACAATAAAGTCACAGACAGGGGCGTGGCATGCTTAGCAGTAAGTAGAGGGGATCAGATAAAGCAATTGATAAGGAAAATGTTTTGAAATGAAGTTGAATTTGAACCTGAAATTGAGAAAGAAAACATAAAGATTTTGTTTTCTTTTTTGTATCATTTCATATTAATGGTTCGTAATGAGCAAATAGTGTATGAGATTCATCATTATTATTTTATATTTCCATTATTTTTACATTGAAATGTTTTTGCCAAATATCCACAAGAATCAATTTATTTTAATTTTTTTTTGTTTTTTTTTTTTTTTTATACCCATTTTATTATTATATTAAGATTATTATTAAGATTTTTAAGTTAAGGCTAGTGGTTAAGGTATCCATGTTTTAGTATTTGTACTTGTACGAATACCTTACGATATCATTAGATTAGAATATTCATGTATTAGTTTTTATACCTCTAATATGAACTTGAGCTGTTCGTAAGGCGAGTGATTCTCTGTTCACACCGATACTTTGATTAGCTTGTTCTTCTGCTTGTACCTATATGAATACCCTATAATTTTATTTATATTATGACTATGATGAATACTTTCATAGTATTTTTACTTATACGAATACCCTATAATATCCTACCCTGCAATATAAATTTGAGCTGCTCTCAAGGAGATTCTCTGTTCAGTATGTTTAGCCCCCTTTTCTATAAATTTCCATCGACGACACTGGGCTAACCTGCAACTGCTATTTCAGTGGGCAACAATGGTTGGCTAGGTAGGGGGACATATTTTTTGTGGGCTCCCCCCATGTCACGTACGCACGAGATTCTGTTTAAATACAGCCACATGCACGACATATTAAGCAGGCACGGGGCTCTCCTCAGCGCCAGCTCCGATTTGGTTAGCCCGTTAGCGAGCCACACGAGCGCACCAAATTGGTTTATGACTTCCTTCTAAACGCGTCGCGTCGCGTCGCGTCGCATGATGGCCAGAGATAGGTGGTGCAGCAGCGCTCCTAATGGTAAGCAACTGATTTAAGGCCTAATGCCTGCCTCCATCCCCATCTCGCTCCGAGCAGCCGCTCGCAGTCGCTACTTAGAGCCAAGGCCAACATAAATATTGACCAGGTTGTTGCAGCCTAGTTGGGGACAGCTGCGATAAGATCGATTATGTTAAGTCACTTGGCGTTAAAATTATGTTGACGCATGTTTCCAAAATGTTCAAACATTCGTATGTACATGTTTAAACGATCTCGGTCTCATCTATTTCTTGGTCCACGTCCAGGGAGCAATTATGCAAATCTCTTGACAATCACTTAAAGCTTTTAAAGCGCATTAAGTATGCGAAATGTCCGGACGGCGTAGGGGCCAAGAGTGGAATTGTATACAATACAAAGCTCCAATAGCTCCAATAGCGCCAACAGCGCCAACAACGCGATCCGAACGCACCTCTAACCCAATTTATAACGACTTATCGACAGTAATAAAAACAAAATACAAAACACATCGAACTTAAATTTATACACATGTTGCGATCGATAACGCCAACGCCTCATTTGCATGCTGACGCAAAGGCGTGGCGGGCCACAGCGAGGGGTGACGAGAGACGGAGAGAGTGAATGAGAGAGAGAGAGAGAGAGAGAGAGGGTATTGATGGGACAAACATGCAGCAGTCATTTGTGAAAGATAACCCGCGTGTTTATCAGCGACATTTGACATTGTCAAATCGCAGCTTAATTAAGCAATCGATCTTTGGCTGGCCAATCGATGCTCGTTGCTAATTCGCAGCGCCGGCACACTGATGGCCAGCTGGCATGTGGGAAAGTTGGCGATGACAACAACTTTCAGCTGGTACTGAACTTTGCACACACTTCGTCTACCGGCCGAGCGAAGTTCAGGTGGGCTTTGTCTCAAGGCAGAGGCCGTGGGGCCAACCGTTATGGGGCCTAATGAGTGGCATTTATCTCGGCCGCATATCGAAAATGGCTTTGTGAAAGAAATTGTACAAAACTATATATACATGTATGTATGTATGTGTGTGTTTGTGTTTATATTTGTATATGGAGCCCGCACTCTTGCGCCTGGTGTTTTTGGCGCTGTGAGTCAGGCACACACTGATTTTGGGCTGCGCATAAATCATGCCGACTCTGTGACACTATCACACTAATAAAATCGCATGCAAAAGCCGCCAAGTCGCCAACAGCCGATCGACAGCAACAACAACAACAGCAACAGTAACAAATGAATTGAGAGACATTTACAAAAAAAAAAACACCAAACACGCAGCTGAATGACAGCAACAAATGATGCCCAACGCTTTTGTGGACATAAATGTTTGACATTAATTGAAATGAATATTAATTTCATATTTATTGTAATGCCGGTTAATGGCCAACATGGATGCTGTATTGCTGCATTGCCATATAGCTGTGGGGGCGTCGCATGGGCGTCTCCCAGCTATGGTCATGCTTGATGAATTTGCATATTTTCCTAACCACCAGCCGTTGCATGCTGCGCCCAACTGGTCCTGGATCATGCCGTATGCCACTTGCCTCATGCCACTTGGCACTTGGCAACTGGCGCATGTGGTCACAGTCCAGCTCAGCATGACGATTCGCCCGAGTGTTCGAGCCAATAACTTAATTTGTAATCGCGTTGCATTAGAATTTAACTAACGCGTAATTAATGTTGCAAGTCATGGCTGAGGCTGGGGCTGAGATTGGGGCGAAGGCGAGGGCGGGTGCAGGTGGAGGAAGGGTGCGTTGGGTACGTGAGTCTTATTTATTGGGATCTAAGTGATTCCCGATGAGATTCCGACTGGCTAGCAGCAAATACAGCGATTGAGGCATCAACTCACAGCAGGTGGCAGCAGCTCGCAGAGATATTGAAAGAGAGAGAGAGAGAGAGAGAGAGGGAGATGCAAGGAGAGCTAGAGCGCAAGCGCGAGAGTGAGATAATGTCGGGGTCGCGGTCGAGGTTCGAACTCCTGTTGTGTATGGCCTGGCGCATCAGGTGAGAAGCGGGGTTTCACTTTCCTTACACACACACACACACACACACAGACAGACACACATGACCATCGCTTGGGTATTTTGGGTGTGATATCATTAGCTCCCCTGAAGTCAGCTGGAAACCCGTTTCATTGCATGTCTCTGTCTACCTGCTCGAGTGCTCCCCGATGCCCGATGTCCCCCACCTCATCTTAAACCCAGCGAGTCGCTTTAATATTAAATTTATATTATTAGCGTGAATAAAAATTGCTGCTGCCGATATTTGCGGATCATTAAAGCCATCAAATGAAGCCAATTAAAAGTAAATAAATAATACATTTTATGAAAGCAATCAAATCTCGGCAACTCCGTCCCTTCCACTCCAACCCTCCGTCCCACCATCCCTCGCTCCATCCATCCATCCGTCTCCCGCTCTCTTTGAGTGGCCTTAGCTCTTTAGCTAAATTATGCGCAGCAAAAATTATAAAGCTTTGTTCAAACTTAATTAGGCGCTGGCGCGAAGACAACACGAAAATCCGTTGAACCGTTCGGGATCTGCGGATCGGCAATTGGGCATCGTCTGTTGTATTTGTTGCTGTTGTTGTTGTTGTTGCTGTTGCTGTTGTTGTTCGAGGCGGTTCATTAATAAATTAACAGCACATAAAGAGCAGACAAAAGAACAAATTTATGGGGCATCAACCAGAAGAAGAAGAAGAAGCAGAAGATCTACGGTCGAGGCTCTGCAGTAAAATATTTGTATAAAGAGAACACAAACCACTGAAAGGTCAGCATTGAAGGAAATAGTGTTCCAAATGAATTTGGCAAGCGATTTAAAATCAATAAAACTTGATAAACAATCGTCGATGCTGTGACTTTGTTTGCTCTCTATAATAATATGCACAAAGTATGCGAATATTATTAGACATTTTAGAATACACAAATTCATATTCAATAAGATATACATATATATATATATTTTTTTTTTGCACTAATTATAATTTTTAATCAGTTTATTTCCTTGCATTTTGAATGTCTCTAATTATACATACATTAAGTTTTAACAGTAGGACAGAATATTCTTTATATATAGCAATTTGTAGAATGAATAGGGGAAATGAAATGATGAATGCATCCATGACTATATTTAATAATTTAGAAAATAAAAAAAATTAAATGAAAATTAAGACTTTAATGCTGATGTCCATTTAAATGTGTATTTTTGTTTTAAAAATTTTTTATTTAAAAAACTCGTGGATTAAATTAATTCTAATGAGTTATTGTCGATGAGTATTCTTTCGATTTAAATATGCACAATTATAATTTAAATAAATGGCTAAGAAATTAATAACTGACAGGATTATTTAAAATTAATATTGTCTTAATTATATATTAAAATATGTATTTAAATTGTTTTTATTTTCAAAAATATAAAAAATTTTAAATTGTTGAATAAATTGTTACATAATTAATAATTGACAAAATTATTTAATAACAAAAATTAATAAGGCTTTAATGTTTAAAAATATTTATTATAAGCAGATGATGAATACAAAAATTGTTTTCGATATAAATGTGCAATTTTAAATAAGTAATTATTTGCATAAATTATTAAATAATTAATAATTAATAAAAAAGTGTTTTAATGAAATAAATAATACATTAAATTATATGCTATAAGCATATGATGAATTCAAATTGACTTTGAATTAAATATTCATATTTTGAATAAATTGTTAAATAATTAATAATTGATATGTAATTATTGAATAGAATTACTAATGTGTGAATAAGTGAATATATGTAGTATATAATCAGTCGATAAATACATTTTGGTTCCAAGGACAGTTACTTATATGAGGCGGAGAAGAAGGCGTACGTCAGCTGGGGAGAAAAATATTCATTCGCAGACTCTATATATATTTTAATCATGGAATATACCAAACATCCTGCCTGTATATACGTATTTCTAATATTTGTGAAAATTGTTAGATTTTATGCATCGTCAAAGTAACTTGTTCCAAGTAAAATTAAAATACTTCTAAGACAAGCGCACATATGCCTTGGCATGCCGTTGATAATGATTGCAGAGGCAAAAGAGCTTGTGGAATATGTCAGAAGTGATTGGATCAGTTAGTCACTTAATCAGGCAGCGCTTTAAGTTTGCTAACTGTCGCATTCTATCAGCTGGTCAGCTGCCTGGGCTGGGCAAGGCTGCGATCCCATATCACTTGAGTCAGTGCACCCACCCGCTGGGTTATTTAAGTGCCACATTTCACATGAGCAACTTTTAAAATTATTTAAATGCAGCAACACGGCGAGCAGCACAAAGTGAGCACAAGGTGAAACGGGCACACGGGCAGCGCCTTCTGCCAGCACCCGCTCGCAGCGCTCAGGTGGGGATGCTGTTGCCGTGTGCTGCCTGAAGAGCTGTGCAGATAATTAATTGATTAAAATGTTTTTGCATATTATGGCCCGTATCATATTTCACATAAATGAGCGCATTCAACACGCTAAAGTGCCAAAGATTGTTCGTAGCCGGACTCGCAGAGATTAGAGCGAGGTGTCCATCAGGGAAAGAGATGGAAAGCGATCAAGAACGAGGGAGCGAGAAAGAGAGAGAGAGAGAGAGAGACAGCATATATTGCGAGGCACTTGTTGCCACAACTTACCACCTAGGGTAACCGAATGCGCCATTGTGGTGCGCGCTCATCATGATGTTCGCATGCTGATCATGATGATGATGAGCATCATCTGATGATGCTGGTCGAAAGTCTACTGCTCGGTCTAGCCTAGCGCCGCATGGGGCAGCGGGACGATTGCAGCAGACTCCAAACACCGAACAGGGTGTTTATGGTGATTTAGTCAGTTATGTGGATCGTAAACATTTTTGATAGCTAAATTTAAATAAACGACAGATATTTGTTGCTGGCTGCTTTATGAGCGAGGTTACAGCTGGAGATGGAGCTGAAGCCAAAGACGGAGCTTGGTTCAGTTTGAGTTGGTATCGTAAGGCGAAGGCGCTTAGTCATGTCGTATGCGCGTGTCTGTCTGTGTGTGCCTGAGTGTGCGTGTGTGTTAGCCAAGTCGAGAATTTAAATTAATTTTATTGCATTGAAGGTTTTGTGTAGTTGGCGCGCGCGGCGAGAGAAAATATCAAATTACTGCGGTAATATATTTGAGATTAATGTCAGATCTCTGGGCCAACAGATTTTGTTACGTTTTACTTTTATTCAGTTGGTAAATTGGCTATAAAAGCGCTCCAACAATGTGGGCAAACGCTCACAGATGAATGCGGCGATAAACAAGTAAGGAAAACGATGAAAACGAGGAAAAGCGAGCAAAGAAAGCGGTTAACTGCCAGCTCTCCATCAAGCGAGGCCCAACTGAAAGAAAATCGTCTCGTCGCGTCGCTGCTCAGCCAAAACATAAACATCAACATAAACAAAACAAATATTTTGTTTAAATTTGTTCGCTGACATGCGTTTCAGATGTCAGGCCAGCCATAATTGGCTCTCATTTTTGGCAATCAAACTGTGTTTATTTATTTGGGAAATTGCCCCGACCGGAGCATGTAAGTAGGCTGCTTACCTGCCTGCTGCCTCCTGCCTCCTGCCAACTGCCTGTTGCCCGTTGCCCGTTGCCTCCTGCCCATAGAAATCGAGCCGAGAGAGTCAGCGGGATTTTCGCAGTGTGTGTATGTGTGTGTGTGTTGAGCTAAGCTGAATCCGGTTGCAGCTCAATCTGCCTCTGTCTAACAGGATTAGATCAGCCCGACTCTGGCTAAGCCCACAACATGCACTTGTGGCTTAACTTTGGCAATCCTGTTAGGCTGTCGCAGTTGTTGTGTAGCTGGACTCGAGCTCGTTCTGTGTCTCTGCCGGCAGACATTTCTTTCAATGAACCTAATCCTCGACTGCAGTTGCTGTGTTTTCAGCTTGTCATTGTTTGTAGTCGAGTTAGGTGCTGGGCAGCAGCGGCAGGAGCAGCCGAAAGGGTTGGCTGGCACGCCCACGCATATTTGCATGCCTAGCATTGACTTATGCCTTTTGTCACAAGCCCAAGCCACAAGTCAACTGGCCGGCCTGTGCCCGCTCCGGCCAGGCTCAGAAATTCATATTTAATAAGCACATAATGGCAATAATCATAATTTTACAGTGAACTTCGGAATGCAGCTCTGTCAGCGGGATGCCCCTAAAGGGTTTCCTTGGCAAGAGCTCTGACACAATGCGCAGAAACACAGAGAGAGAGAGAGAGAGAGAGAGAGAGAGAGAGAGAGAGAGAGAGAGAGAGAGAGAGAGAGAGAGAGACAGCTACAGCTACGACTACAGAAACAGATACTGAAGCTGGGAGGCGTTGCGCACATTTAATTAATACGTTTGCTGCTTGCTTAGTTCTTGGCCCCGGAATTCGGAGCTGGCCCTGAGCCGTGGCTTGCCAACGGTGGGCGTAACAACAGATGATTAGATTTTCTTAAAATTTCAACTAAAGGACTCTCTGTGCCGTGTTGAGGTGTAGTGTGTCATTTGCCTGACTTATTGTTTCAGTTTTGATCGCAGGCAAAGCTTCGTTTAGACCCGGCTCGGTGCGAACCCAGCGGCCGGGGGGTTTTTGTCTCACTGAATTTCAACGGAAGCCAATGGCCATACTAAGTGCTGCATTTGGGCTTGTGATGCTCACAAAATGAGTTTTAAGCGGGGTTTTCACTGGGTATTGCCCTCTTCTGTCTTCTCTGTTTTATATATAAAACAAAAGACTTGGGCAACAAACTTGCAGCCTAAAGAAATGTTTGCAGCAGTACTGCATGATGAAGGAAAGTAATTAAAATCATGTTTTATATACTGTGCCAGATTTCTATCTCGTTTCTAGCTGATATTGCCTTATTGCCTATGTCGATATCTTGTCTCTTCATTTCATTAGCTCTCAATTTTCCTGGTAATTAGATGTAGCAAAATTGCATTGTTCCCACCAAAAACATTGGCCTGGACGGCTCTAACGGTTTCTGCTCGTAAAAAATCAAGAAAACAATTGAGTAAACAATACGCATCACCACAACAATTGCCGCTCAAGTGCCCTGGGGCAAATCACGCAAAACCATAAGAGGAATAATAGGCCTTAACCTCAACCTCAACTCCAGGCCGGTCTGGGCCATTTGTTTAATTTCCAATTAAAAAGAGCAAACACACAGAGAGCACTACGCACACAACAAACACACACCTACGCCTACGCACAGCAGGTCAGGGTCCGAGTGTGAGTCCGAGTGCGAGTCCAAGTCCAAGTCAGATCGCCTGGCATTATCATCATTGACATCACGACATGGCTGGTGTTGTTGGTTGCTGCTTGACAACTGTTTTACCGGCTCAGGTAGATCCCGAGGAGGCGAAAGGATCTCTAGCACTGCGTGTGCACAAACGCCTGACACTTGGCTGCGTGGGCCCCGTTGAAATGAGTGCGATGATGATGATGATGAAGTGAGGTTTCGGTCGCTTCCCGGAAAATGCCACTTGTCAATAGGCCAATGCCCGTCCCATTGTAGCTGTTATCTAAATTACGCCAAACAAAACAGCAGTTGCCGTAACGAGCACAAGTCGAAGGGGCATCGCAATGGCATAGCCCTAGGCCTAGGCCCAGTCCAGCCAAGCCCTAGCTCTACCCCTCACATTGAAATAGTGAATGTTTTGGCTGTTTGGCCGTTCCACTGTCAGGGGTGGGCCCTGCTAATGTTTTAATTTGATTTTAAAATGATGTTAATCTAATATCCGTGGAAAATGTCAAAATACAGCGAGAGGTGCAGCAACAGTGCTGCCACATCTCGCTCGCACTCCCAGCGCCCGATTGATTAATTAAAAGTCTAAATATGGCTTCCATGCGGCTAATTGAAATGCACTTGCCGTGCTGCTCAATTTCAATGAATTTTCCATTTTATTACGAAATACGCTGTCAAAATTGTATTCGATCGCTGCTGCTGCTGCTGCTCTGCGGCCGCCACTGCTGCTGCTGCTGCTGCTGCTCAGAGGCTCTTGATAATCTATGAGCATTATGTTGACAATATTTTCCTGTGAATTTCATGTATGTGGTTTCAATGATCGTAACTTATATGGAATGCCAACATCAACGCTGCTTGGCTGCCACTCACGCATTGGAGCGTGAATACCACAAATTTATATTTAATTGTTTGATTGCCAGCCCGTTGACTGTATAATTTCTCAATAATTTCCCTGTCCACGTTGTTGCTGCTGCTGTTGCTGCTGCTGCTTTGGTGTGGATAGAAATTATTGAAAATTGCTGTGACAAATGTTAGGCGCTGACTGCATTCATTAATTTCGGGGCATTAGGCGACAGTCCCCAACGGAGTGTGAATCGATGAGTGCGACTCCGGGATGCGTGTGGGTGCGCATTAGTTTCCAAGTAGCCAGCTGTGTGACGAATTGGTTGTTGCTGTAAATAAGACGTCTCTAATATGGCTCGAGAAAGGCTTACAAATTAATGGGAGACGACACAAAAGCCATCTGAAGGATACAAATGACTTAGGCAACGAACTTGCGGGGCACTCAAATGGAGACATTAGCTACATATATGTCTATATTTGTCCACATTCTTTCTTGGTATTTCGATATTAATAGGCATGCATAGCAGACCTTATTCCATTTGATTTTATGAGCTCCAATTACTCAGCGAGTGTATCATTAGCTCAATTGATTTGCCAGCTTTTTAATTATAGCTCAAGGTTGTATTTTACTCGAATATTGCTCATTTCATTTCCACTCAGCTGAACCACATTCACGTGCTGCCCGCTGACGCAGCTCTATTAATAATTCGCCTGCTTATTAAGCTAAACTGTTTAATGGAAATAAACAAGAAAACATTTCCCGGTTCAGCTTCAGCTTCAGCTTTAGCTTTAGCTTTAGCTTTCAGTTGTCGTTCCGCCGCCCCCAACCGGGTATATAATTTAAATAAGCTCGCATGGCATAGCTGATGCACATTTGTTTACGATTCTGAAGCGTATAGCAATTTTCATAATGAATATTCTAATTGGTTTTTAATTATACAAAGAGCATTTCGTGTCTTGGCCCCTATGGCGATGCGAAATGGGTTAATTGCTGTTGGTAATTGCAATATTAGACGCCCCGCCCGACCGGAGCATGTGCGGCAGTGCAGCGGTGCAACAGGCGGCGTCAAATGGAGGTGCATTAATGGCGAACCCACAATTAATATGGATAGCCGCAGCTACTCTATCGAATATTGCACTCGCTGCATGGGAATGGCCACACGCAATAGACGCATTTGGCAAGGCTTGACAGGGCCTGGAGCAGGGGCAGGAGCCCAAAGGGGCGGCACGGCCAGTCTATAATAATTCAATAACGGTATGCATAATTCAACTGTGGCTACGACTGTGGCTCTAGCTGTGGCTGTGGCTGTGGCTGACGGTAATTGATTGTTTATTCAGCTAAATTCTGCCCAGGCAGGGGATTCTCCGATACCCTTTGAATAATGCATTGCGGACTGAGCTGATCATGCGGCGAACAAGCGCTCGTCTGTTCGCCCAAAACAAACAATCAAACATGGCGTGGGTGCTCATAAAAAAAAGAAACACACTGAAGATGATGAGAATAGTCGGGCAGGCATCAGGTCGCATCATAAAGTTGGCATATTTATGCGACTAATTTGAAATAAAACATAAAAAATATAAAACTCACCAAATAATGTTAAGAGTCTTGATTCGGGATGCCACAAGAGTGAGATGCATATCAACAATTAGAAGCCAGACCAGGCGCCCCATCGTCACGAGAGAATCGAGAAATTTGACGCTTTTACGAGCGCTCCACACTCCGCAGACAGGCAGCATAATGTCTCTCTTTGATATACCAAATTAAAGCAATGGACAGTGGACACTGGACAGTGGACAGTGGATTGCTGGAATCTGGTGATACGAGCACTTTGCATATGAATGAGATGGCGCGTCGTCAGGTCAGGTTAGCGCTGGCGCCGCAGAGAGCCGAGCAGTTGAGCGCGACTACAACATAATTGAGGCAATTAGAAAACATCAAAATATTGGGCCTGGCCACGGAAAATTGTTAAATAAATAAATGCTAACAAATTTTGATCTTAATTAAGCACTTGAGCGCTTAGCTGAATGTTTATGTAAAGTCTGGATAGACAACAGTAGACACACACACAGACACACACGCACACACACATATAGAAATAACAAATACATTTGAGCCGACTCTCAGGCCAGGGCATAATGCAATTAAAGCCAACTCTCAAGCACTGAGCAATGACAAAGCGCTTTTCAATTCAGAGCTCAGAGTTTGTTGTGTGAGTCCAAAGGGAGCTGGAACGAACGCCCACATTATAATCATTCAATTAAAACGCTTAGGAATTATTATTATGACAAACAAATGTCGAGAGGTTCAAAATTGATGCCAATCTTTCGGGCTAACCGCAGGAAGTCGCCAACGGGCAACGGGCAACGAGCAATGGACGAAAGCCAAAAGGCGGCTCGAAATTACAAGCAATTGAAAGAATGCGATCCATATCGCTGGCCAACTGGCGGAAGTGAATTGAAAAGTTAACTGGTGTGGCGTGGCGTGGCTGAGTGAAAGAATGGCCGCCAGTTCGTTGCCTAAGTCTTTCGTTTTCGTTTAGACAAATGCCTCAACATGGACTTTAAATTAATTACTTAATTTAACACAACACATGGTCCAGCGACACCTTCGATGACATCCCAAACGTTGACAACAACACCAACTGTGTGCTCAGTCCACAACAGCACAAAGCACTAACGTTGACAACTCGGCCAGCAGGCGAAACCTGTTGGAGATCGAAGCGAGCAACAGTCCTACGGCCCGTGGACTGGGCAGATGGGCAGATGGGCAGATGGGCAGATGGGGGCATAACAGATTAGTTAGCATATCCCATATCAGGGTAATTATTGTTAAATGAGTTAACGATCTTGTACTGCGTTGACATTTATTTATTTTCCTTAATTTCGCTGTATTAATCTTCCTGGAAACACACATTAAACACACAGCACACAAACACTCTGCAGCAAGGCGAAAAGCACAGCAGAAATCAGACAGAAAACGAAGCTGAAACACACACACACACTAGCACACACACTCACATACTCGGTCGGTTCGCTGTGGCACGTCCCGATCGGTTGAGTGTGCCCGTAATGATCATTAGCGGGCCATGAAAATCAACAGCATCAATTTGACTTTATTGGCATTGCATTGGCAATGGAACGAGCATGGGGCACTCGCAGCGCTTGGCGAAACGTCCTTTGACAATTTGCATCAGGCAGGCAATCGATCAATGAGCCACGAGAGAGCTGGCTAATTAATATATTATATCGTTACTATCGGCAAGCTCATCGAAATCAAAATGCTTGGCAATTAAGCGAACATGTGAACAACAACAGCAGAAACACACACATATTTGAGATACCTGTAACAAAACTCAATTAAAACCAACAACAACTTTGGGCAGCTGCCACAGAGATCGGGAGAGAAGCAAAGTAGAGAGAAAAAGAGAAAAAAAAAAAATCAAGAAATCCCCCAACAACCAAAAAAAGACGCAGCTAATTTAACCAAATTGGATTACTTAATAAGTTTATTGGATAAATAACTTGGCCGCAACAACAATGACGAGACACACAAAAGCATAAAGTGAATGTTTTGTTGTTGCTGTTGTTGTTGTTGTTGTTGGGGCGCGCCACAAGCGCACAAACCTTTTGTGGCAGCAGACACAAAATCAGCCACGGGGCAAAGCAAGTTGTATATAAAAATTGTTGAGCTAATTTCTGAGAATTACCAAAACAACAACATATGTCCCCTCTCGCTCTCACTCACACAGAGAGGGGGACAGACCCCTCTCTCTCTCTAATGTGTTTTTGTTCTACAGAAACATTTGAAATGATATCGTCAGGCAAAGCAGAGCTGCAGCTAAGCCCCCAATCAAGTGGGCGTCGTAATTTATTATTAATTATAATCAACTTTTTGATAGACAAACAGTCAGCACAGCAAACTGCCAAGCGGAGCGCCTATCGAGGCATCGCATGTGCGTGCCTCTAGACAAACAAGACACGGCTCGGTCAATGGATGTTTAGCCAGAGCCAAGCACTTCATTTGTGCTGTCTGTGTGCTTTATGCGTAACTGCGATATATATCAGAGACTCCTTCTCACTCTCCCTCTCTCCCTCTCTCTCACCCGGTATGTGCTCTGTAATTGACTCTAAGGGTTTGATTTGTTGAGCTCCTGACACTGATTTATGCATGAGCCTTATTTACATTGTTTACTCGGCTTTGGCTTAAGTTGTGCAACCAAATCATAGACCAGACGCCTTCTGACAGTCGGCCGCAATTTAGTGCTGTTAACAGCTAGTAATTAGCAATTAGACTCGATTTGCCTATTAATTAGCCATATCAATGACTCGGCCAGCGGATCTGCAATGCAGTTCCCATTGCATATTCATGGGAATCGCAGCGAGTTGCGCGTTTATCGATCTGTCCCATAAATTGTGCGCTAATGAACATAAATTTTGATTTAGAAACCATTAGCACACCTCGAGTCAAAAATGCCGCGTTGTCAATTCCAGCCAACTCGTTTCAGATACATATATGAGTATTTATGTGTGTGTGTGTGTGTGTGTGTGTAAGCTACACCTCCACCACACCCACCTGCATCGCCTGCACCACCCCTACGTACTCGTCTTTTTGATCTCACTTGCGCTCAATTAAATTCTACAATAAAACACGATTTGCATTTCAAATTGTGCAATTAAAATGCTTATGAAATCTATAAAGAATCGCTAAATGCATTTTATGAACACCAGCTCGGCGTAGTGCTACAGCAACTACAACAACTACAACAACCACAACAAAGTAATGCTAAATGTCACACGTTAATTAATTACTAGCGCATAATTAAAAGTAGTCAGAGTGTAAATCTGTCTCTGGCTTTATATATGACCTCTTCATATTTTTGTCGTTGTTGTTGCTGTTGTTGTTGTTGGCTGGCGCCTTTCTAAGTAAAAGCTGATATTTTTTTCCCGTAGCTTTGCGAAAGTTTAAGGAAACTTTTTCTGAATTTTGTAAAGTGCCAATTTGGTCTGGGAGCCCCTCACTTTTACCTCGAATTGCCTGGCATCGCAGTTATATTGTTGTAGATTATGTAAATCTGTGTGTTTTGTGTAGATGAAAAACAAGCTGATTGAAAACAATTTGATTGAGTTGCTCAAACTGTGGAACTGGCTTAGCCCAGCTCGACTCTCTAAGATGAACAATACCTGAACATATTATAAATTTACTATATATTGTGTAAAGGAAAAATCGAATAATTTATACTAGTTGCAAAATAACATTGATCGATTTTCACAGGTATCCAATGCTGTTTACCGTTTACAGTTGTCAATTTATCGCTCCCAATTCCTTCGCCCCAATTAAAAAACATTTGCTTTGTTTTATATGTATTTTTGTTCTTGCATAAGAATATTTGATATATTTATGTATATTTCTTTAAGCATTTTTTTAATGTCTTTTCTTAACAATTACAACTAAAGTAACTAAAGCTTAAGTTCTATCGTAAGCTGGAAAATGAATGCCCGATTTGTTCGCTTAGTGTTAAATATAAATACAATTATTAACATAAATCTAGTGATAAATAAATGCTAAATAGATTTACCACAATTTTAAAATACGAGTGAAAATGTGCAAGAAATTCGCTAATTAAAATTAATGTTTGTATCGCACGCATTTTTTTTGTTGTTCTTCATTATATTTACACGCTTAAGCAATTAATTTAATTTGTACAATTGTTTCTCTCTCTCTCTTTCTTCAACTCTTTCAAAGTGATTTTTAAGCTATCTTTTTTTCTTGCATTTTCTTTTCTAATTCTTTGAGCTCAACTCAACTCGTCACGAAGTTCGCCCGCCGCCTATGATTTGGCACTGTTTGGGGGCGTGGCTAGTGGACGCTCTTCGCAACGTTCTTAATACTTTTGCAGGGAGTGCTATAGATGAGAGTTTCAGGTTGTCTATATACACTAAGCCTAGCGCTTTTCATTTTAAGAATATATCACAAATAATTAAATTTAAGATTCGCATTTACACACTCACACACACACACACACACACACAGTCATTCGCACACTCACGCACAACGCTCAGCAATGTAGGCGGCGTCTCTTTAGTAAGGAACTCACGGATAGACAAGATGGAGGAGTGGCCACCTAATGACTCGCATCCAGATCATGCTCATCATCGCTGGCACAATCGTCCATCTCCATGTCGATGAGCTCGTCGTCGTCCTCGTCGCCGCTGCCGTTATGCATGTTGCGCTCGGAGCCGGAGCCGGAGCCGCCGCCCTTCTCGTCCTCCTGCTGCATGCGCTTGTGCTTGGTGCGACGGTTCTGGAACCAGACCTTGACCTGGGTCTCCGACAGGTTGAGGGACTGTGCGAGTGCCTTGCGCTCGGCTCCCACCACATACTGATTGCTCTCGAAGGCGTGCTCCAGCTTCAGCAGCTGCGACGGCGAGAAGGCGGTGCGAATGCGTTTCGGCTTGCGAAAAGGCTGCAGAAGGAAGTCTGGAAGGAGCAGAAAAAGAAGCGAGTTGGTTAGTCAAAGCTCGGAAGGCACAGGCTAGGCATTGTTACTTACTTCCAGGGAAACGGTGTGGAAAGATGCGGCCGTGGCGACTGAGCAGCCACGGATAGAGCGGGTAGCTCTCGCGCGGCATGCCCGGATTGCCCATGAAGGAGGCGGCGGCGTGCGGGGGCAGGCCAGCGGCTGCGGCGGCAGCTGCTGCTGGACCCAGCACATGGCCGGCCTGCAGGGCTGCGGCCATTTGGAACTGGGCGGCGGCAATCAGATGCGGATTGTGCTGGGGCGCCAACTCCGGCGGCGTGTTGATGTACGGCGGCAGTGCCTTGATGTCGGGCATGCCCGGCTGGCCTTGCGGTGGCGGTGGACCGCCTGGGCCCATCGGGAACGGACGCACTAAGCCCGCTGGCGGCATGCCTGGCAGCATGAGCGGATTGGGGCCGGGGCCAGCGGGGCCTGGGCCGGCGGACGAATGCATGACAGGTGTCTTAGGGTAGCTGGGCGGCTGCTGCTGTTGCTGTTGTTGCTGCTGCTGCTGTTGCTGCTGCTGGTGCTGCTGAGGTGGTGTATTGTGCGGACTGCTGACCAGCAATGTGGGCGATGACGAGGGCTGCGACGATTGCGGCGACACGGACTTGGGCGGCGTGTGTGGCGGCTGAATGCGCTGCGCTGGGTTCTCGAGCTGCTCCGAGCCGGGCGGTGCTGGCGAGCGCTCGCGCTTCAGGGAGACAGCAACGGGTGTGGAGTGCACATCGCCCAGCGGGGAGAGGCGCGTTTGGAGCGGACTGAGGCTGTTGGCGACGGCGGCATTGTGATGCAGGCGCTGCAGCAGCTCCTGGATATCGTGGTGTGACTTTGGTGTGCCCTGCTGCTGCTGATGGAGCAGCAGATGCTGGTGCAGGGCGTGCTGTTGGGCTGGCGAGAGATGGGGATGCGGATGAGGATGCGCATGCGGATGTGGTGCCATGTGCGGCGGCAGCACGTGGGCGGCGTGATGTGTTGGCGGTGCCATCAGATGGTGTGGCGGTGTGGGCGTGGCGGACAGCATTGTGAGCGCAGCGGGCGGAGTCTGGGGCGGCGAGCCGGGCCCATTGCGATCCGGCTGCGGGCTACCAGGCTGCTGATCCGGATTGCCTCCGGCGGCAGTCGCCGTCGCATCGTTGCCAACAATCGATTCGATGCTGAAGCCGATCTTCTGCTTGGGTGTGGGCAACATGACGGCTGAGGTGGGTACCGGCGGAATCATTTTAGTCATAAATACGCGCGTTGATTGTGCGGGCGAGGCGGCGATTAGTTCGGCTATGTTGGCGGCTTTTGTCTATCAAACTGTATCTCAGTTAATCCTTGCGTAGGCACTTGCCTTTGTTTGTTTGGTTGTTGTTTTTACACTTGACGCACCATTGGAGCGCTTCACTACACACTAAATGGCTGCCGTTAGCTTTGAAACCCTTCGACAGTTGCGGGCGACGGGCACGTAAACAACTTTCTAGCGGGGGGCACAGAGAGTCAACAATTTAGTATTTTGTATGTCTGAGTTTTGCGATCGACGCGCTCGTAACGTGTTCACTCGACGACGTTCACAGTCTGAATAATCGAGAGAAGCGCCGCAGTCACACCAAGTGTACGCAGTGGGAATTATACACATGCACACACACGACTAACGACTTGACGAGCGAGCGCACGCTCTCTCTCTCGCTCTCGCTCACTCTCTTTCTGTCTGTCCGTCTCTCGCTTTCCACAAAACACGTCAAACCGGTCTGCGCCCGCGTCTCGTGAGTGCTCTTGCTGCTTGTGGTATTGCCGTTGCTCGCGCAACGTGCCAGAGCGAGAGCGCAAGAGCAGCTCAACCAGACGCACAGACCAATGAGCGCTGCTCGCCAGCTTGCCATTGCACTCTCGCCTGCTTGTGGATTTTATCTGGCCACGCCATGCTGTCTCATTATCTGAACGGTTCAGTTGCACATGGAGAGGCGTACACAATTTAATTCGCTACGATGTATTTGTGTGTGTTTGTGTATTTCTGCATATGGCTTCCGTTGATTTCTTCAGCCGCTGGTAGTTGTGGTAGTTGTTGCTGTTGTTATTGTTGTTTGGCTGTTGTTCCTCTTTTTGTTGGCATTGTGGCTGTCGCTGTGTAATTTGGCTTACACTGTCATTCATAGTTTTTGTGGTTAGATTTCGATTTGGTTTTTATTTTATTGGACAAAGCAAGCGAAAACTGTTCAAATATTTTAAATTGGACGTTTACTTAGTCAAGTTAATAGTTAGCCAGATATAGATATTATAAATGCTATTGTTTAATTGCAATAATTTAATAATAAAAAATTTAAAAAAATAGTATGCCCCTTCTATTAATTTAAATTTATATTTTATACAGCATAAACTAAATGGATTAAAAAATATTAGACAAATTGAAATAAAATATATATTTCTTATATCATTCCAAAATTTATGAAATAAAAAGACTTTTAATATTATGTGATTATATCATTATATAAAAATGATAATTATTATAAGTGTTAGTGTTAAAATATAAATAGGATTCTTTTTTATATCTGCATATAAGTATAGATCTGTCCACATAAGCATATGCTATGTATACACACATTATTTACTTATACTCATAAATTAATTATCATATGTACATACATATTTACGTATATTTCAGCATGTATATGTATGCATATGTAGATAAGTACTTATATATATATGATAATATATATTATATTTTGACTTTATTTTTCCTGCTATTCTCGATAATTTATTCATGTAAGCAAATAAATATTTACATATATAAATATTTACAGATAATATAAAGATATATACATTTCTCAATATAAGTAATTATTCTAATTAATTCATACATGTCAACTATAGCTATTCACATATTTATTTATATTATATATAGTATATACCATATCAATACAAAATCAGATTTCATCTTCTATATTTCTAATATACATACATATATCATGCATATCAGGCCATATGCGACCAAGTTTGATTTGTGATTTGCATGCTGCTCTGCTAACTTGGCTCGTCCACTCCGCATGCTGATTTTTGTGTGAACTTTGTTCGAATTATATTGAACAGCAGCGGCAGAGCAGCGACTAGCATTGGTTGTCGTGGACGAAGAGTGAATAGAATCGATTCAATTATAAATTCCGCACCACAAATGCACTTCAAAAAGTCGCCCTGTTACCAATAAATCAAATCAGGCGCACATTTTCTGCGACAGTTTTATATAGAGGGCAATACGCGTACGATTTCCATGTTAATTTCTATGCATATATTTAGTTTTTTGTTATTTGTTTTTGCTTTTCGCTTTGGCACAAGACAAACTTTGTGCTATTTATGTATATGTGTGTGTGATCGCAATCCAAATCGAGCTGAAATCAGAGCACCCATTGCCGGGGCAGCTGCCTATTTTAAGAGCAAGACGCAAATATCAATTAGTAATCAGTAAATAATGCCAACAAATAGTTTTCACACTATTTTTTGTTAGCTTTAGTCGAGACGATTGTTCGTCGTGGTTATCGATTCGGGAGCAGCGCACATAATTTATGACTTTCGAAATACACGAGAGTTGAGATTCGTTTGTTTTTCAAAATTAGATTGAAATCTTATTTATAGACAGTTAATGATGTCAACTGCCTACTAGAGCCGATTGCATTCGGTGACCAAGCGGCGCTATTAGAGCATAATTATGCTGATTAATGAGCTTCGTGTACAGGGCATAGCAATCAAATCGAAAGATCAGGGAGCACATTTTAATTGCCAAAACGTGTGAATAACACGCGATAGTGCGAAAACTCAAAGTAAAACAATGGGCTCAGAGTATAAAAATATGTGCCCAAGTAGTTCATTTCACAATTAAGCAAATGCAACATCAAGTGGCTAGATTCACACGCCCACTGCGGGACACTAAGGACAAGAGTGAGTTGGAAAAAAATCGAATAGCCGCAGCGCAAGGACGAGTGCCTGTGTCTCACCGCAGGAACTGCGCAACAATTGTCCTGTTAATGAGCAAATAAAGATATCTGCATTACCAGCAGCAGCAGCAACAGCCGCAGGAGCGGCAGCAACAGCAACAACAGCAGCAGGAGCAGCAGCTTCATCTAAATAGATGTTCGCCTAACCAGCTGTCTGTCCCGAGCTCTAGCACCCGCTGAGCAACCAATTGAGTGCGAGTACACACAGTTCCCGCACCTTAAACACCCTGCAAATAGATCGAAATGCGTAGCCCAAATGCGTTTTCAGTTCGAGTTGAACACAAATAATTGCGAAAGTTGAGCACATACTACTAGCTCTAATGAAATTTTGGTAGATTAGACTAATGCAATGGCAGAAATATTCATAATGCGCAGAGAGTAGAATATTTGCAATTTACAGGGTATCTGCTCATGCAGAAAGTTCGCATTGGCGAATCGCCTGTGACTGCAGATTAAAACCATAAAAAATGCAAGACAAGGGCAAACAACAAGGGCTCAAACAAACACACACACACACACACACAGAGAAAAAACGTATTTATTAAATGGAAATAAAACGAAGGCAATCCCGAGAGACAGACATAGAGAGCGCACAATGCCCAGCCCAGCAGAAAGGTGTCAAAATCAACAATTTTCGAGCTGCAAACAATTCCACAGAAAACAAGGCGCACAGCATGATGCAATTTAGCTCCTCTCTCTCTCTCTCTCTCTCTCTTTCTCTCTCACTCTCTCGCTCAGTGTATATCTCTCTAGCTCCCTATTTTTGGTCACTCGTGTAACAATTTTTCGGCTGAAATCATGTAGCATTTAGATATGAAAACAAGAGTTTCACTTTTGCCTGAGATGAAAGACAATGAAAAACGTGGCAAATTTCCCTTTGTTTAATTTAGTGGCAAGAAATTGTTGAGAAACAAAAAACTGACTTTAATGATGATGAGTCGGCGATTAGAAGAACACTTCGAGTGCACCTCAGGAGTGCCACTAAATTCATTTGAATTGAGTTTGTAATTTTCGATGTTTTCTATTTTCTGTTTTCTGTTTGGTCTTTTTACACTGAAAATGGCACAATTATATAGAAGTCTCAATAGAAGACGGGTGCGTGTGTGTGCTGGCATTTAAATGTAATTAATTTACAGTGCTATAGATTGGAGCTGAAGGCAACGCAGGCGGCAGGTATACATGCATATATATATATATTGTACATATCTAAATCCATATTTCGATTCGTGGAATTTCAGCTCAGATCTATCAATTTCACAGCTCTCATAATAAGTTCGTTTTCCCAACGATCCGCTCATAATTTGAACGCTTGTAAATCCACGCGGCTCACAAAATTATGATGGATGATATTGTGGCTGCATTTTCACGCTTGAGCACCGTGACAGGGGAAGGGAATGGTAGGGGCAGCGGCAGGGGCAGTTGCAGAGGCGTGGCAATAGAGTAGCCGAGAAAAACTCGAAACTGACAGCGCTTCCAATTCAAATGATGATAAGCATGAGAGAGGATCGGATCGGATCGGATCGAGGGCTCCTAGGCGGGGGCGCGCTCGCGTTTGGAATGGGCTCATCAGGCAACTGGACAACAAGCGTTCTGTGCCCTGTCGAGTTCTGAGAAAAACCCATTACAAGGTAAATGCCAGCGCCAAGGGGCAAGGATCAGCATATGCATTTGATATTTCGTGCACGCCACGCAGAACGAGGCCAATCAAGAGCTGAATAAACGAAATGAAATGAGAGAGAAAAAACTAGAAAGAAATACCAAAACAACGAGCACAATAACTACAAAGGCCATAAAATCATATTAAAACACAATTTTTGGTCAACAACTGAGCTGAGGGCTGGAGGGGCCAAGCGACATAAAACATTTATATCTAATCCTTGACAATAATAAAAATCACAAAAACGACATGACAACGATAACGACAATGGAAAATGGAAAATGGGAAATGCTACGAGCTGTCAGCAACGGCAAACATTGCTTTAAATTGTCTGAAAAGTGCTCAACAGCGAGCAGAGAGCAGCGAGCCAAGGCAAGGAAGGCCAACAGCCATAGCCAACAAAAAAAGAATACAGTAGTCAGAGAAATGTCATAAAAATGTCTAGCGCTAGCTCCCACTTTTCACTTTTCTCCTGCCCGCTGCCCTTTCTCTTTCCGTACGTGTGTGCAAAACATTCTACACTATTCAAGAGCCAGGCATTTTTATGACACTTTCCGCAACGGGGCGAGGACTCTCCAGCCCTAGCCCGAGCCCTACACCTAAACGTAAACCTAAACCCAAATCCAAACCCAAACCCAAACCCTATTGCTGCTATCCTTTCGGCCAGCCGTACAACAATCGCATACAAAGAGGAAAATCTTAGTTGCTGAAAATAAAATCAACGTAATTTTTATAGGTTTTCACCGCTATTTTTTAGTGGCCATTCGTACTCGTTACGAGTTGTTTTCTCTGCTCTCTTCTCTGCCGTGCCCTGCCCTGCCCTGCCCTGCCCTGCTCTGCTCTGCTTACTCCCCTTTTTTGACACATTTCAACGTTATTTTTCGGTCGACAGGCACTTTTGTTCGTGTGTCATTATCGTTTGCCTGCATCCGTTTAGATGCGACTTTATCTTCAAATCAAAATTTATGAACCGGCGGCAGAGGACAAACAACTACACTAGCCGATCGACTGCAGATAAAATCTTGATTCTAGTTGCTAGAAAATTTTATATGGCTTTGTAATGCATAATATACAAAATATAATAATAAAATATATAATACATCACATTTAATATATATTGTATAATATATGTATATCTATAATTCTATAACTATTACAGGTAAGTTATAGGTAAATACTATTATATTATTACTGTATTAGTGAGTCTCACTCAGACTTCAAGTAAACATATAAAATCACCGAAGAAATATTTTTCGAGTTATTATTATTATTATATATATTTGTATATTATATTAGTATTATATTATATTATTCATTATAGGAACGATACAAATTATCCACTTATATTTCAATGGAACAGTCAAATTTCTCGAAAAGAATTTTATATTTTTCTGGATTGCTATTAAATGGGAAATCATAGTATAATATTTTGTCTTTTAAATTGTATCATGTATACATATATCAATTAATTATTTATTTATTATTTATGTTATGCACATCTATATATATAACTTTGTATGCCAACACTCTCCTCTGTCAATTGTAATTTGCATCTTAACCCCAATCGAGTCACATGATATCTTGACTTTCTGACCGTCACCGCTTGATGACTTTTGTCTTGAACTGCCCTCGCGTGGGGAGAGCCACACTTAATAAATGATACGCCCACACTTGTCGCTCGCACTTTGCACCCCATTTGCCGTGCGCTCTTGCCCTTCCCTGCTCTAACTAGCATATCGAAACTAATGATGACACCCAATAAAAAATTCAAGCAAATGTGTAAATTTGTAAAAATGCACGAAAATGTAAATGCATAAGTTGTGAAACGGTAACAATTCGGTGAACAGATACAGCAAGAGAAAAAGCAATAGAAATGGAAATGAAAATGGAAATGAAAATAGAAATAGAAAAGGCAATATGGACACGGTTGAGCGCCTTGACGAGGGGCAGCCGAGGGTTGAGGCCAACGATATAAATTTGTTCATGTTAGTCGAAAATGTCGCTGGCGACAACAACAGCGCAGACATAAAAAAATGAGTTTGCGAATGGGAATGGGAATGGGAATGGAATAGGGACTTTGACTGGGATTGGGATTGGAATCGGGCCTGGGATTGGAATAGGGATGAGCTTGGGCAGGGGATCGCGGGGCGCATTGCAGATGACTCAATTTACACACAACGAGCGCTGTAAATTGCGCCTCATTTTGTGCACAATTTTTCCTTTGGCATTTGCCAAATGTCAAATGGAAAATGAAATGAAAGAAATGAGCTGTAATTTGTGATCTCTCTCTCTCTCCCTCTGTCTCTCTCTCGCTCGCTCTAACCTCTCCGAGCCTCATAAATGCGAAATTAGCGCGCCAAGCAAGCCAACAGAAGCAGCCCCTGGCGCAGGACGCGCGCACAAGGACACAGCCAAATGGGCCGCCATTTTGTTGGCAGCGCCGCTCGGCGTCGTTAAACAAATGAATTGCCATAAGCGCTGCCTGATTGCGATGTCACTTTAGATGGGTTTTATAATAAGCTGCGGCTCCGGCCCGGCTCCCTGGCAGCTGCCTGCTGTGCTTGGCAAGCTTGCCAGCCAACCCCCCGCACCCCGCACCCTGCACTCCGCACCCAACACCCCTTTCCATGTCAGCAATGACAACAGTTTGCACACTTTATGAGGCGCATCATTATGAGGCTGGCAGCCGGGAGTCGGGCATCCGCAGCCTGCGCAGCGACTGCCATTATTATACGCCATTTAAATAATTTTTGCTTTCATGCTGAGCCGCTGTCGCTTGCCACTCGCCGCCTGCCACGTTTTGCAACCCCCTTCTGGCATGCTACCCCTGCCATGCCACAGCGAAGGGAGATTCACCCCGAAACTGCGTCGTCTGTGCCATTTTTCTCAGGCGCACATAATCAGCGCACATCATCAGCATTTGATTGCGACAAATAATGCCGCTACTTTGTGTTGCACGCTGCACGTTGCACGTTGCACGAACTCTGCCAAAATGGCGCTGAATGAGTTAAAAGCGCGAGCGCGCGTGTTAAATTAAAAGGATTTGTGTGTTGATTGAGAGCGCTGCGCTGGCAAGCGGGGTGGGAATCATCCCAGAGGGGAATCGTTTTCCAAAATGAATTTCGGTTACATTTAATTGAATGCCAGATGCCGCATGGCAGCCCTGAAGTATTTACTCCATAACCGTCTAATGCCCAACGACGGCAAGGATGTATATGGGCTAAGATATCCTGAGCTAGCCATAGCTGCAGACGGTAGCCATCGTTCAGCCAATGCTAAGCCGATCTAACAATGAGATAATGAAACATATATGAGCTTCATGGCCCAAAACAAGCCGACAGTAGCTGCAGCCGAGGCGGTGCTACTGTAGATGCAACTGGATCTGGACCGATGGCCACACAATGGTCGGCCACTTGAGTTGTGAACATGGATTTGGTCTCGAGCTGGAAGACAATGACCGCCGGAAGGTGCTCAAAGTTAACGGCAAGCAGCTGAAGCTGATCAACGATCTCTGGCGATCTTAGGCGATCTCAACATTTTGATCTTAGTACAAAAGTCAGCGGCAGGCAAAGGGCAACAGGCGGGTGTTCCTAGTCAAATGAAAAGAATGGAACGAAACCATTCTCTGCACAGCTCTGAAGCGGAAAGAGCCAAAAAGTTAAGCCACAAACATACAAGAGGATCAAAACGGATTTAAATACAAAGTGGGAAATAATGAAGTGCCGCGCGCATCACCGAGGGGAAACATAGGCTTCATGTGGAAGATTTTCGGGGTGGATAGAGTAGACGAGCTGCCTTTTGGCTTATTAAAGTTATAATTAAAGTGAGTGTTTGTGTGACTGACTGACTGATTGACTGACGGACTGATTGACTGACTGACTGACTGACTTGCTTATGTGCCTAGCAACCCTGATCCGTTGGCGATCGCAGCGAGTTTCAGTTGCTTAAATAGAGCATTGTTCTCTGAATTCAATTAAAGAATTCCATTTATATATAATTTGTATTCACATTTAAATAGATTCACACTTGGCAAGCAGCAAATTATAATAAAACATATATTCACAGTGGCGGGGTTGAGAAAAATAGTAAAAGGAAAGTCAAACAGTTTTCTAAACTAGGGAAATCTGAGAGTAATGAAATAAATCATTTAATGCAAAACCCCCCTAAACAAAAACTGTCTACGCCATTGCTTATTTATGCTTTCACATTCATACAATACAAATTATTTGTATTCACATTTTACAGTATTGAAAACTAGAGAAAACTTGCAAATAGCACGAATCAAACTCAAATTTCAAAGTCAACCCCCCCTTTTCAAAAGCAGGCTACGCCATTGTTATGCTACCCCTTTCTCGTGAGAGACCTCCCAGCTCATGGCAAGTCATTTAATTTCATTAGGATTACGAGACAAAAAAGTCAAGAATATGCCAACATGTCAACAAGCTGAAAAAGGTAAACTGAAGCACCCTTCAGACCGGGCGATAAGTCTCAAGGAATGGCCATAAGGTAAAAGGATAATAATATAATGCATATATGAGGCCATTATGAAATTATTGTACTAGACAAAGAGAGCGAGAGAGACAGCGATAGATAGATGTATAGAGTGAGAGACTTCATCAAAATGCTCAACTGCCTCACATACTTGACTTAATTTAAGCCAATTTGGTGCCCATTCAACGAGCGGATTACATTGGCCGAAGATGCGAGTGCATCTTTGAGCCTTAATTGTTTTGGGAAAACACGCACACACACACACACACATACAGAGAGAATCACATGTGAGGCTTAACTTTGCGCAAAGTGGAACACCCGCACGCAGCTGTCCTGGAAGCACTTGAACCATGTAATCGTAATCCTCAAGTGCTCGGTAGCCGCACAGTAGCCAGGAGTCGGCATATTAGAAGGCCACCGAATTTGCGCTGGCCATTATGTAATTTGCCCTGTCGAGTCGGCATTTGTTCTGTGAAGCCGCCAGCTCAAGCTGTGCCTCGATTTGTGCCACTTTTTCCCGAGGGCGGCCGTTTGATGTGGCCACCACGCCCCTGCAATTGCCCATCAATGCAAATGCAATGGGTGCCATAATGATGTCTCTCACTCGCTGTGCGCCATAAACCGAATTCAATCATTTTCATAATTTATGAAAATATTTTTTATTAAAGCTAATTGGCCCGACAAAGCGCAGACATGACAACACCCAAACTCGGCCCGTGCCGCAGGCCCCCAAAAAAATATATATATATTCCAGCTGAAATTGGACATTAAAATGCCTCAGCATAGTAGTTGCAGCTGCTTGGCTCTGCAGTGGGCGGAATGGGAGGGGAGTGGAATGACAGTGGGAAGGGGGAGGGCAGCACAGTTCCATTGCATTCATTTAGATTGGTGTCAATGCACGGTGCGGCATTCGTAATGTTCACAGATTTGTATATAAAGTTTTGAGAGCCCGCGGCGGCTTTGTTTTTAATCAGCTGCCACTTGCCACAGACCGCACACATGAGTCGGACTCCCCGAACCGAACCGAGCTGAAGTGAACTGAGTCGAGTCGAGTCGAGTCGAGTTGATTCGAATGCCTAATTAAAATTGATTTGATTTCTCTGACACTTTTCTGTGAGGCTGGCTGGCAAATCAAAGCGGCATTGTTCGACACGCCACTCAGTCCGTCCGTCCGTCCGTCCGTCCGCCCGCTCGTCTGTCTGCCAGTCAGTCAGTCAATCGTTTCAATTTCACATTTGATTGATATTTTTGTTGAAACCAATACAGAGAATGCTGCAGAACGCTAATTAAGCCAGCCGGCGCTAAGCTCATAATTATACAAAAGCCTCAAACATAGTAGATACTCAGTGCCTTGGACTCCAGCTGGAGCGGTTAGCCAAGATTGAGGAGATTGGAGCTGGGTCTGAAGCTGAAGCTGACGCTGACGCTGAAGCTGGAACCAAGCATTTGGTTGTCATCTTGGCCATATATCTTGTTATGGCCACGGCGCATGCGCGTCTCGTCAATTAGTTTGGCTGTCAAAAAGATGATGAACTCGTTGCTTGATGAGGGTCTCGTCTCAGCTCGTCTCGGCCCTACGATCCTCGTCCACTGCTGTCCACTGACTTATCACAGTTTCAAGCGAAATTACGACGCGACGCGATTATTTTCTGCTTTTGTTTTTGTTTTTGTTTTATTTTATTTTTTTTTTTTCTCTCGTTTTTTAATAGTTTTGGCAGTTTGGCGCGTAGTTTTGAAAATGCCTGAAATATGAGTAACGCCGTGTTTTGAGACTTTCAACTGAGTTACAAATAAGAGTCAACGCGTGCGGAATGCGTGTACAGATAGCATCGATATAGGCGTGTTTATAGGCCAGTCGGAGTCAGAGTCAGAGTCGTCGCAGATGGGATTTGGAGTGCGTGTGTGGTCGATGGCTGGCGTCATGTCGTTGACATTTGCGACAAATGCCCTGACGCATGTCAAGTGCTTGTCTATGGCACTTCAACCGCAAAACCCGGTGGCTGGCTGGCTGCGTGTGGTCCATCCATCTGGTCTCATCTCTGTTTCGGGGGTGGTCCAGCCTAATTGCACAAGCTTGTTACAGCTAGATCTTTGAGTCAGCAGCCACTTGCCATCGGCAATTGGAGCCGCTGGAGTGACTCAGATGTGACGATCTTCGAGGCTGGTCTACATAGTTGGCAGTGCGTTTGTTTGTTTTTGTGTGTTTTAATCAGCTAATTAAGGTCAGCGCATAATTTTAATTGTTTTTCATAATTTGGAACGTCGGCGCTACACAAAGGCTTCGTCTGATGCGATTATCTCTCCTTGTCACTCTCTCTATCTGTCTCTCTCGAGACAGCGATAAGTCGACGAGTCTTTTGCATAATTGGCGGCTATTTTGCTTTTTAGTCTGTTGTTTATTTTGTAATGGAATCGTATTTAATTGCTCGAGCTTTCAACAAATTCAAATGGAAGTGCGCATAAAGCGGACGGGCCCAAAGGTCAGCCCCCAAGTGGAAAGGTCACATGCTGTACAGCAAACGAGCCGAGCTTATGATTTTTTTGATTCGTTCAAACGAAATCTTCAATTTGATTTGTGTTTCATTATGGAATCTCTTCAACTCGCTGTGGGAAAATGGAAAAGCAGCCACGTCTCCTGGCTTTGATTAATTTGAATTATTTTTGGAACGCGGTGAAATGCGAGCGCCTCGTGATCGTGCTCCACAATGCGGTTGCACCACCGAACCACCACCACGTTACACTCGTTGCTGTTGTTGTTGTTGTTTTTGTTTTCCTATGCCAGTTCGAATTTATTCATTTGTTTGTTTTCCTTAATTTCTGTACAAAATCTAATTAATTACAATTTTTATTGCCACGACTTGAGGCTTGGCCCGCACTCACGACTCCGCACGAGCATATTTCGTTCGAGCTCATATTTGTAATGTGATTTATATGGGAACAATGTGAGGATCTTTGAGAAATTTGTGTGTATGTTGAAAGTGCCATAAAATGTTTGAGCTATTCGAAATGTTCGATGAAATGTGAAAGCCTATTTCTCAATTTCATTTTACGATCTGAGAGAATTCTGCTCTAGCACTCCAAACTAGAGCAGTTCAAATTGTAAAATATTAAAGTCCGACTGTTGCTTACTGAAATGATTATAAATTCTGTCTGTAACTGAAATAAATATGTTTAGTTTATTTTCATAGTTTAAGAAATTGAATTTAATATTTAAAAATTTTAATGTTTGGCTTGGGGCTAATAAGAGTCAAATCTAATTTCAGTTTTATAAAATTATTTTCTGACTTACAGAAAACGTAGCTCTGTATACTAGGAGCAGATTTTAATAATTAATTTTAACAAAATAAAAAATATAATAAATAAAATAATATAAAATAAATTTAAAAAAGTAATATAAAAATATTTAAAATATACAAATAAAATAATATAAACATATGAATACACAACTTTTAATCTAACATTGGAAATGATAGTTCATTAATTTTTTATGTAAGCGAAATAAATATTTGTAGTTAATTTTTATATTTTATTAAATTCAATTTAATATCTAAGTTTTCTTTTTCTTTTTTATGTTTAAGGACTTCTCAGTATTACCTACAAATTATTTTGAATTAATGTTATTATTTAATTAGATTCGAATTTTGGTTTACAAATACGCAAATATTTTCCTATACCTTTTTTTTTTTTTTTTTTGTAAAATCCATCAAAATTATAAATTTAAATAAAAATAAAATAAAATGGCTCACACTTGACATGCTTAATGGTCTAATTAGTTAAAGGCTTTTGCAGCAACTGCACCGGAAGTAACCGTTAAACGCTGTTAAGTGCAGCCTAATTGCCTTGGGCCACAATTAAACGGTGTTCGCTCTCTCTTAATTGTGGGCAAAAGCAACGCACTGAGAATTCCAGGTGAACCGGCGACCCAGTGGGCTTGCATGACACCGCTTGCAGCATGAGCAACGGCTTTCGGCTGGCATTCGGGTAATTTGCAGCGAAAATGCTGAAAAGCAAACAAAAGTGCAA
The DNA here is from genome assembly GCF_054131065.1 of Drosophila arizonae. Classification (NCBI taxonomy): domain Eukaryota; kingdom Metazoa; phylum Arthropoda; class Insecta; order Diptera; family Drosophilidae; genus Drosophila; species Drosophila arizonae. Next base: position 12,983,424 of record NC_142922.1, on the reverse strand, counting down.
AACACATGCGAGGCCAGCTAATTAAGCTGGTCGGAGCCGGGCCACTGCATTTGGTCTAAATAAACGGCAGCCAACAGCAGCAGCCAGGTCGGACCGGGCCGCGCCTCTTCACGGTAGCCCCTAACGGAAGCCATACTTCAGCGCTGGCAGCCCGAGATCTGACAACTCGCATCTAAGAGATGCGCGACGAGGTACGAACAAGCCCCAGCAAATGGCAGCAAGTAGCCAATGCTGGGGCTAAGCTGGAGCTACTCTGGGGCCTCAGCTCGCTCTCAGGAAGTGGGCTGTCGGCCGGAGGAAGCTCAGTCGGCGGCATCGCTGATACGCCCCGTGAGCCGTTTGCATATTGAAAGCAATAAAAATTAATTTTCACATGCTAAGAGCGCAATCAAAGCAAAGTTGACAAGCGTTTACAAAGGCGGCTCATCTGGGACGCGTTTATCACCGAAATATTTCATCTCCGGGATAAGCATCAGTGGAGTGCGACCCATTTGAGACCCAAAAAACTGCACTGTAAAGGTGTGAGAGGCGTTCGGTCAAGCCGTTTGTCATCGCATTTCCGCCGAAGCTCTCATCTCTTCCTCTCGTACCCATTCCCATTCCCATTCGCAGTCTCATTCTATATCTGACCAACTGTCATATCTCTGGGCATGCGCGACAGTCGCTAATTAGTCGCATGAATGGAATTGAAGCTCAGCTCACGGCTCACACCTTCGCGGCTGCTGGACATGCGGACTCGGATGTGGCCTCAGATATGTTTTTGTGTTTTTTTTTTTTTTTCTGTGGCAGCGGCTGCTTTTGTCTGGGGTCGTGCGAAATTTTAATGGTTCGCATTTCGCTTTGCAGCTCTTCATCAGATGACTATCGTTTTAGTTTTTATGATTGCCCTTTGCGCGAAAAAGGGGGTTTTTCGCTTAAATTTAATGTGATCTCTGGGCTGTGGGCTGTGAATCGGTGGAATTTCGTGCTCCAAAAAATGGGCCAAGGTGTGACTGTGGCTAAGCAGGGTTAATCCCAAACGCAATGAGTCAAATGCTTAGATTGTCGCCAATTCTAATTGTAGCCAAGTCTCTGAGTCATGGGCCTTCACACTGTGCAGATTCAGCAAACGTTTTGCTTCCGTGTGGCATTTCCATTTTGATTGCACCCAATTAAAAATCTATTTAATGCCGCTTACGCACATTTGGCCAGCAGCAGCGATAATTCTCGTTGCATATGCGTTCCACTTGCGAAATGCGCTTTTAATTGCTGGCCATAAATCAAATGCCAGCCAAACCCTGCAAATGTAATGCAATTATCATTCTTAAATGCACGCGCCAATTGATGCTCTAAACAAATGCCAAATCGAATGCGAATCCACTCACACACTCACACGCCCTCACGCACACTCACACGCACACACAGGCACAGCCACTCAATCGAGCGGGATGCATAAATCAACGGAATCATTCCGGAATCCGTTCAGCTGCTCGCCAGCTCGTAAAAAATGCAATTGCCAATGAGATTGGCGGCCATTTTGTAAAGCTCTGGCCATTATTAATTGGCTCTGTTTGCATTTCGGCATTTCGATTCATATATATTTATGATTCCAGATTCCTCCTGCCACGGCCTCTCCGAGCACCGCCATTCAAATGACACGCATTCAATTACCAGCGAGTGACTCACAAGCTCACCAACTAACAGGCCTCCAGGCCGGTGGGCGGGGCTGCCGCTGCCGCCGCTGCTGCTGCTGCTGCTGTTGCTGTGGAATGCAAGCAGCTTCAATCACACTGGGCCTTGCTATATTTATCGCCTTAAACGAGCATAAATTGTGGCTTAAAAGTTTCCTAGAATTGTAAGTCAGTGGAATGAGCTGATATGCGGAGTGCGTGGGAGCAGGGGCAAGAGATCGGAGCACTCGATCTGCTGGTCGTCGCACTACACTGAGACAAATCGTTGGCTTATAAGTTGCAGTGGGGAGAAAACTTATAGAGAATGTGGACATTATTTCAATTTATATTTATATAGTTAGCACTAACTATATCTGTATTTTTGTCTCCATCTTTATCTCTCTCCCTCTATCTCAATATTTATTTATTTATGTATTTATTTATTATAATCAGGAATAGAGAGAGTTCGCTGTCTTTAATTTGCTCTCTATCTCCCTCTTTTTCTTTTCCTCTCGTTCTCTCTCTGACTCTCTCTCTCTCTCTCTCTCACTCTCTCTCTCTCTCTCCCTCTCTCTCTATTTCTCTTTATCTTTCTCTTTTACATATTTTCTACCTTAACATTCAAACATTCTCCCCAACTCTCAGCTAAATTTCTTTGAGTGCACGCCATCCAAAATTATCGATGATCAATACCAGTGGCGTTTAATTAAAATTGTACAAGTGCCAGTGTCAAGTCAATCGTTGTCATTCACCCAGCTCATGCCCGGTCGGTCTCTCCCATCACCCAGACCCTAGCCAGCCCCCCTCCGCCTCCGACTCCGCTTCTACCTCTGCCTCCTCTGCGGCCCATGTCAGTGTCTCCGAAACACGTTAACAGCCCAAACGTGACAACAGCAACAACGGCGATGAGGTGTAGAGGCCCACAGTTGATTCAGTCGAACTGTTGTTGTTGAGACTGTTGAGACTGTTGAGACCCTCGAGCAGTTGCATTGAATCCTCAGTTTCTCTGGCAATGGCCGTGTGATACCTAAATGCCTCGCCGTGTTGGCGTTGGCTCAATTGTCAATTCATAAACGACTTTGAGGTTTTCTTCGATTTTTGATTTATGCCCATGAATCTACAGCAAATGTCACAGCACACAGTACCCAGAGGGGAGAGGGGATGGTAGAGTGGTGAGTGGTGTTCGGGCAGCAATGGCCGCTCAAATTGAATGTTAATATATGCAGTTAATAAGTTATTTCTGATATTATATGGTAGCCAACGGGCTGTCAAAACTCACACAAGCAACTGTCAGCGCTGGTAATTGCTTAGCGGCCCACGCGATGCGGCTGGCCTGGCATATTAATGGGCAGCCTGGGTGCACTGGGTGCTGGTGTGGGGTGTGGGGTGTGGGGTGTGGGTGGTGTACGGAGCGGGGCTGAGGAGGGGGGCCAGCGGGTGCTGCCAGAGACAAAGTGACGCGCCGGCCATGTTTAGTGTGTGGCTGACAAGCTAATTTGTTGGATAATTGTGCGATTTTTGACAGGCACAATGAGCTCTGACAGTGACAACTGGCAGCGGCAGCGTTGCCAGATCGTTGCCAGATTGCCAGCAACAACAAACCTCTGCCATTTACATGTGGCAGCGCCAGCGAGCAACAAAGTCAACAATTCGAGCCCGTTGGCCAATTTGGCTCCAAGTGCAAATTACAGCCAGACAGCCAAACAGCCGAACGGCCAAATGAATGGCCTGCAGTAAGAGCCGGGCCAAGACAGATTGACATTAAACAAGTTGTAATTCGATACTTAATTGACGCCTGACTCGTAAATTTGCAATTGCTCCAGCTCAAGCCCAAGCCCTTGTCCATGCCCAATCCCTTGCCCATGCCCAGCCTCATGCTACACAAGAGTTGGGCAAACAGCGACCGGCCAATTCCAATTAAAGAAGGCCCAAGGGGCCGTCGCAATCGGCTGTCGCATTGAGGTACACATGTAATGCAAAAAGTGAGAATATTGCCCACACACACAGCGGACGACTGGCCGAGGGAGGAGGGGGTCAGCGATGTGCTCGCTAAACAAGTCAAGTGTCCGGCCGTAGTCACTCTGGGGTCACTCGACTCGCGTGTGTGTGTGCGAGTGTGTGTGGCTGTAGATGGCCCAGTTTTTATTTGCCTTTAGGCCATTTGTTTTAAAGCACAGCCCATGACACTCAGTCAGTGGGCTCGGCCCACCCGTCAACCCACCTGAGCGAACGACTTATTGCACTTTTGTAATAAATTTTGACCAAAATCTCCAACCGTAACTGTAACTGTAGCTCTAACTGTAACTAGAGCTCAGCTTCAGCCAAAGTACAAATCGTCTTAGCTAAAACTAACAGGAGAAACATTTCGAAGCTCCGCAGGGTTTTATGGCCCGCCACAGCATTAACACTGGCCAAGCACTCCCTCGGGCCTTACGGGGCTTTCCATTGAGAAAGTGTAACTTTTACCCAATGCCTGTGTCGATTTTAAAGCCATAAAAAATGTTTTATGTCTCTGGCGCACATATTTCTGTGAGTCGCCGAAGCGAAAATTGCTCTGCACCTTAACGCCATCGATGGCTGGAGTGGGGTGTCTCATCCGTGGAGTGGGGCTCTGCCTACACAGTATACAAATATATCTATATATATGTATATACATTGTGGCATTTCCATCCGGGCGACATCGCCGTTATTGCAGCAATTTATTTTATTGCAAATTTTATAGGCTTTGAAATTTGATTGGGCTTTTGGCGCTTGCCCCGATTGGCAATCGTTTGGTAGCAGCAATCGAGCAAAATATCGAATTACAAATGAATTTGACTTCGATTTATATGCCCCCCACCCAGCCGGTTGGCATTCGCCCCACAACTGCTACTGGACAATTCCATGGAATGTAAACGATTTCCAGCAGGAAAAACGAAACCAAAACCTCAGCTCACTCTGAAATTATTTAAACAATGCGAGCTCGCAACTATTTACGGCCACTCAAAATAAACATTACCTGGGTTTATGCATTCGCCGAGTTTATATCATTTGGTGGGTATTACAACGCGCTCTATTTGGGATTGTTATATCAGAGTTTAAACATCATTCAGGGGGCATTAGAAATATTTGTGTAGGCAATGGAATTAGGGCTATACACTTGATAAAGTTTATAGTTTATAGTCTTTAATTTCACAAGTCGCTAGCTGGATTAACGGTATATACTATTTATAAAGCTAACACGAAAACACTGATAATTTATTTTTTATATGAACTATGATCATACGGCTCATATGTAAAAAAAAAAAAATAATAATAATAATATTAACTATTTAACAATTAAGCCTATATAAAATATATAAAAAATGATACAAATAAAAATACAACTTATTTTTTAACTCTTAAATCTATATATACAAAATTTAATATATAAATATATAAAAATACTCTTTATTAATAAATTATTGAATATAAACAATTTCTACAAATTTTTAGCTTGTTATGAATATTTTATATATAATGCAGCTTTAATATTTTATGTAATTTATAATATAGTAAAAAATAATATTTATTATTTAACTATTAAGTCAATTTATAGATGTATAAAAAATAATATATTACTTAATTATTAAATAACAACACTTTCTACATTCTTAACAAATTTTTTGTTTAGCCCAGTGAGTATATTGTTTTGACACATTTGTTTAATATTTAATTCTAATGGAATTTAAATTCGTATTTCTCTGTCTACAGTTAGGCAATTTTATGGTCAGGGCAACAGGTTGCTAACGGTACAATCCAGGCATGAACTTTATGGTTTCCAAAGTTCCAATATCTCTGCCAATTACCACAAAAAAATTATCCAAACCAGAAATAGTAAAGAAGCGATTCCTGTCAGAAGTCACGAAATCCAAGCCAAGCTCCACACAATTGGAAATAATTAAAATATTTTTTGGACAGCGACGTGTAGAATAACTAATTTATAATTTTGTTTACATTCCATTCAACTCAGTTGCCTTTGTTTTTGGGCAATCGCAGCACGGGACAAACAATTACTTTATGAGCGCTGCAAATATGGCGTCGATCATAATTAGGAAGGCAGCTCTTTTTTTGGCCAGAACGAAAGTGACAGCGGTACTTCCGTCGATGGGACAACATAGGCCAAGTGGAAGAAAAAGGTACTCAAATGGCCGTGGGTCCCAATGCTCTCCAAGAAGGTGTCGCTGCCAAAGCAGAACATGACAAACGGCAGCGACAAATCGATAGGAAGCTCAAACAATTGTCGAGAGTCGAGTCGAGTCTGGAGTCGAGGGGGTAATGTAATTGCGACACCTTCTCTGCCATCCCAGGCCGCGGCACTTACAATACCTCCGTCCGGGTAGCGCTAATGGCCGGAAAGTCGCCAACAATAAACGCTCAACACGTGGGCGCTGATAAGGCTCGGTCTTTGTCTCCGGCTCGGTCTGGGGGCGGATGTGAGCGATTTGGTGGCTGCTTTTGACGCTTTCTGATTGCAGATGCCAAATTGCAGGCAACGAGGCAACATTTAATGTCTTAATTAACTGGCAGGAGTCTGGCCTGAAGTTGACTTCTATTGGATATGATTGGACTAGGGATTGGATTCGATTGGATTGGACTGGGTTGACTTTGCTTGAGTTGGGTTTGGCTGTCTATTTTTGAGGGAATCGCTGGCTCTGTGCTTATCTATAAATGGTAATCAGTAATTAAGTCCGCGGCTAACTCGACGCACGCGCTGCAGACTTAAGCTGCGGCTCGATTAGAGTTGGAGTTCGAGTTGGATTGGGAGCAGCGACTCAGCTCAGGCATTAATGTTATCATGTGTTGATTTACATGCGTATTGTTGTTGTAATTTGATTCGCCTGTCGCCCGACTGATGTAATGGGTGTGTTACGGGGCTTACAGCTCAAGCGATTGAATGCCCACGATATGCAGCAATTTAAATAAATGGAGGAGACTCGCGATGAGATTGAGCCGCAGCGATAAACGAGATCAACCCAAAGCTGTGCTGGTCAGAGACCCGAGAGCGCAGGGCTCCAAGCAACACAGCGAGAGGCCAACTAATTGCAGCTACTCAAGCAGCATTAGAAAAGTTGAGAGTGTCTGACTTAATATACTAACTAAATATTTAATAACCGGTAGTTAAAGTTCGTGTAGAATATTATAACATGAGCACATTGAAAATTTCAATTTAGAAATGGTTTAATGAGCTGGTGTGAATGTAAGAGGTTTTCCTTTGATAACACGAAATCGCGGTAGACGGTTTTATAGAGACCATTTTATTATTGAAGATGTAGTCCTAATTTATGTCTGGAGTAGACTCTCAATATATGTATATTATAATTATAATCATAACAGAAAATGGGAAAATCCAGTTTATATTTTCTATGAGCAAATGTTTTTAAAGAAAATTTTGTTGAATTTATCCCTAATAAAATTTAATTTAGTTTAGTTTACTAATCGGTTATTGATATCTTTGCTATTATTATTATTTTTTGTTTTTTCTTTTCATTTTGTCATATATGTAGTTATAATAATACAAGTAAAATAAACAAATAAATCAGCTATCTACATTTTCTGTGAGCAATATATATATTAATCATTTCATCCTTAATAAAGTTTATCTTATAATTTAGTTGATTTCATTTCAGATAACATTTAATTCCAATCGTTAACTTTTTAATTTTTTTTTTTTTTTCTATTATATATATATTTTTTTTATATTATTTTTTGTATTTTATTTTTAAAAAAATTTTTTTTTAGCATTGTTCGGATCAGTAAAAAAGTTGATTGCATAACTCTTAACTGGCGTTAAACGAAAAGCGTAGCAAAATGGTTTTCTTGCAATTTGGCATTATTTTTGCTGGCGAACAAAAAACAACAACTACAAAATCTAAATATTCGCGACTTGCAAATTGCAACATTTAACAATAAATCGGAGCCGGCAGCAATAACAATAGCCTGGCAAAAGGGACGGCTGCAAAATAAACGCTCGAAATTACAATAACAACAACAACAACAATAGCAGAGACGTAATAAAGGCAGCGCAGGGTCAAAGCTACAGCAGAAAAGAGAGAAAAACAACAAAACAACTACAACAAAAGCCAAGCGTAAAATTAAAGCGCAAAATGCAAATAAACGAAACCTAATAAAAGCAATTTGTAAAATTAAGTAAAACGTTTGCGCGCCCTCTCCCCAAACGCGCTTGGTGTAGGGGAGAGGCGTGAGGGGAAGCGGAATGTCTAAACAAGCAAAGCTGTGCTAATTTTTTGTAAATAAAACTACCGATCTAGCGATCCACAGGCAATCGGAAAATCAACTGTGAAAAGCCAGCCAGCCAGCCAGCCAGCCAGCCAGCCAGCCAGCCAGCCAGCCACAAAATGCTAAACTACAAACTGTGCCAAATTGCTGGCAAGTCGTGAGGCGCAAGGCGCAAAACAACAGTTGCAATTCAAACGGAATGCAAATTCAGCCAGTACCAGTGGTAATTACGAGCTACAGCCAAACCGCCAAGCAACCGGGCAGCCGAGCAGCCGAGCAGCACCACCAGATCCATCAGAGCCCAAAACCAAAAAAAAAAAACAGAAGAGAAAACAAAGTATTAGAATCTCTCTCAAGAGCTGAAGTGCTCAGCATCAAGCCGCTTGCTGGCTGCTTATTAAATTTGTGTGCACACACACACACAGACAGACAACACACACACACACACACACACATGTGGCACACACGCTGGTTGCAGCAATTGTACGTTGTGTCTGGCAGCAAGTCACGCGTTGAGCCGCTGTCTACCCCTGCTCCACCTCCTCCTCCTCCTGCTCGCCCTTGTTACCTCCGCCTCCTCCTCCTCCTCCTCCTCCTGCTGTGGGTCATCAGTTGCTGCGCTGATTATTTGCTTAAATTGCTGCTAATAACATGACGTGGTGGCATTCAAAGAGAGATCGCCCCCCAGTGGCTGGACGCCCCATTTGCATGCACATGCAGCGATCCCAGGAGAGTCGACGTCTGTCCATCATTTGTTAATTTGCTCATGTTTACGAATGGAGCTGGCCGGGCTCTGCTGGTGCAGGGGGCCACATCACAGACGTTGTTGCCACCGTTTGCCAGAATGCGCATGCGAATGCGACTGCAACTGCGACTGCGACTGCGAATCTGTGGCCCGTTTTCGTATGGGTTTCTCAGGCCAAATTGCTGCAAAATTAGTTGGCTTGTCTATTACACATTGAGATTGCAACTGCAATTGCAGAGAGATGCTGCGACTGCTGGCCGAGACGTTGCATGCCTTAGCCCCATAGTGGCAAATGCAAATGGCAAATGGTTCGGTTAGTTGCTCATAACTGCAGGGTATATGGCATATGGAAAACGGATCCACTTGCCGCACCTGCAATTATGGCAACAATTACACATCCAATCATCCAATTGCTGCTGCACCTGATCTATAATTTTCCAATGGCCAGTGAGTTACTTTTCACAGCTCGCGGCGGCATTGTTTAACAAAATTCGAATACACAGCAAATGTATGTGTGTGTGTGTGTGCATACGGAAATTTACAAGAGAGACTCTAGTTAATGAAAGAATAATAAGACGGTGTGACACTGACACGGCGTGTGGCCAAAATATCAAAGTCAACCATTGAGCCAGAGGCCAGAGCTGCCATCGCACGACGCATCTCACATGAGGCAACATGCAAAGTCAATGAGGTATCACAAATAAATAACAGATTCAATGGAATTCCACAATGACACCGACAGCTAACTAAACATTTGGCATTTCGCATTTTGCATTGCATTGCGAATGCATTTGTAAAACGAAGCGAAGCCCACTCGGATTGCAGAGCGCTAAAAACAACAGCTGAGCCTCAGTTGCTGAGCCACTGAATGAGTGAATGAAAACATAGACAGAGGGCAGAATGTTCTAGTTTAAGAAGTGAACCACTAGGATATAGCTTGCTTTTAATTTATTAAGAACATATTTTAGAGTCAATTAATATATTGTAGCAAAGACAGATATGAAACTTATTCAGAAACTTAAGTTGTGCCTAGAATTCTTCTGGGAATATACAGGAAATATTTCCTTTGTTCTAGCAACAAGTTTTGTATATTTTCAATAGGACACCAAAATAATTATTGGAAAAAAAATCTGGATTGAGCTGTGCATAGTATTTAATCCGAGAATAAATCAGATTATGCTAGACTGGCAGTACGAGTCAAAAAATTGTAAATAACAGAGATAATAAGAAAGTAGAAGCACTGCTGCTTTCTTAAAATAAGTAAAAAAGAGCAAAAAATATTGTATATACTTTAGATAGATAAATTTTAGAAATAAATTAAATTATGCTAGATTAGCAGATGGACGTAAAGAATTTAGTGGAATTCCTGCCTGATGTTTGATTATTTAATTATGTTTTTTTCTAATTTAATTTAAAATGTTTAGTTTTCTTCACATTTATATGTATATGTATATATATGTACGGAAGCAAATTCCAGTCGTTCCAATGAAAACTTGCTTAAATTCATCAGTTCATCAATTATATAAATTCAATTTTCATTCGACATTTTTACATCAAAATTATTATTTATATTAAGCAAGTAGGTAATATAGTAAAAATTTAAATACAATTTAAGTAAATAAAATGTATATTACTTATTAATAGATAAATATTAAATAAATAAATATATATATTAAATATATTATATACACATGTTTATATATTAACATTTATTATAGGTATTCAAATATATGAAATATCATATTTTATATAGTTTTACTCTACAGCGAAACAGTTCATATCTCTACCTGCTCCAGCTTCTCAACTCTATTAGCAACACATTCCGATAGGGATTATCGCGGCTCATTGTCATAGACCTGGACAAGTTCTTGTTCATCTGGGGCAAAACTCATAAAAAAATGTTCAACTCGACCGCTTGGCGGCTGTCAGCTTTGGGGCAGACGCTGGCGTCTCCAGTTAAGCACAACTAATGGGGGACAAGCCCAGAAAAGTGTCAGGCAACGCCCACAATAAGCCCCAACTGCGGACCACTGCCCCAGAAGAACAAGCCCCGAAAAAAATAAATACACAAATTAAGGAAAACATTTTGTAAATGTCGAAGAGGCAGTTGAACAAATGCACAGAGCTCTACACTAAGAATTAATTAATTGCCAGCCAAAAAGGGAACAGCAACAACAACAACAACAACAGTAACTCGGAACGTGTAAATGTATCTGCAGCTGTAGTTGGGGCATCCGTGAGATACATGCGCTTTAATAAATCAAAAGAAAACTTTGTGTTTTCTCGGATGCGATGCTGGCGCCACGCAGCTTAACAATGGCTAAAGATACAGATACACAGATATAGATACCAATACACCGATACAGATACACAAGCAGATACAGATACAGCTACAGATTCATCTACCACAATGCCCAACTGACACTTTCTTGAGCCTGGGCAGCTTGAACCGTTACATAGCTGTTGCTGGCCTAATCTCCAGATCGCTGTTCGCTGATCAGCATGGCGCTAGCTGAGATTATGATGGGCTCACGACTCTGGCTGCCCGATCGACGGAGGATGCTGCATTCGTGCGTTACTCGAGTGCAACTAATTGCCGCACGTTCGCACCCAATTAGCGGCAAAGAGTTGGGACTGGGACGAGGCTAAGTGCAGCTATCAACACTTGCAGCTGCAGCTGCATCTGCATGGGGCTGCGGGAATGTATCTGAGAGATGCCTGGCATACCACGGATTATGATTAACATACGGGCATTTGATCTGAATATTAATTGATCCACACGCGTCAAAATATTGAGCAAACCACAAAACACCAAAAAATGAAACAGTCCCAATCGGTGGCCATTAAGTGGGGGGTGTTGACAAATGTCTTTTGTGTCGCGGGCACACACATACACATACAACTGCAGTCGGGCTAGGCGACAGATCGTCGCCCTTCACTTTCCAAATAGACGCACAGTGGCACGAAAGTGATAATCTAAATTATATCTAAATACAGAAGGCCAAAAAAAAAGAAAGATCATTCAATATAGTTTATTTATAAATTATACTAAGAAAATAAGAAATAAAAACAATTTTATAATTTGCATAGAATATTTGTGTAGATTATATTATGTAAATAAATATATTATTAATTAAATTTAATTCACTTTTAAAAGATCCCCATTATACTTTTTTTTATAAAATTTACTTTTAAATTATATTTTGAAAATTTAAATATTATCTAAAATAAATTCACATATGAATTTAATAGTGATACCCAAAAAAATCAAATATAATTTTTATAAAATATATATGAGAATACAAATTTTATCTAAACAAAATTGACATTTTAAAGATGATACCCAGAAAAAGAAAAGATCTATAATTTTAATAAAACTTATTTATAAAATTGTATTTAATATAAGATTACACTTTAAGGAAAGCAAAATAAGATTGTTTTTGTGCTAAATAATTTTTCTTTTTATTATAATATAATTATGTATATATTTATATGTAAGTATAAAACATATTTTTTTTAGGTATTTACATTTGCTCATTAAACATACTCTTGCAACCACTGTGCGGCGGCAGCGTCAACGCAGCAGCTGTTTGTAATTTTCACGCTGACTCAAAAAACAAAAAAGGAAAGGAGAAAATATTTTTCACTTTGTCTTTTGTGGCGGGGGCGTAGCCCAAGACGAGCAACAGGACAAGGATGTGGATGCGGGGGCTGGCATTTGTGTCTATCAACGCCGTCAGAGTGCAATTGCAACCGCGTGGCTGCCGCACATTTGTGGCAGACACAATTATGAGTCGAGTTCGAGTTCAAATCGAATCGATTCACAATGCATTTGCCCGCTATGATGAGTGAATATGAATGAATATATTAATGAGCAGCGATTTGTCTGTGCGCTAACCACACTCAGATGGATCCACATTCCTTGCCACCCACTTTCTGTCCATTTACGTAATGGTAAACGCAAGCTCCTGCATAATGTGTAAAATCTGTTTCGATATCGTTTAAGTAATTGAAAACAGATTTAAATTAAACACAAACCGAACTCTAGTTGAAAACTTTAATGATATTTGAACTCAAAATTTAATTAAACAGAAAGTAGATAAAATTATATCTGACAATATAATTGGAACTGCGAGGAATAAACAAAATGTATATATGAATATCTGATTTCTACTTTCTCTTTTAAGCCCACCTCGAAATTAAAAATAAAAATTATATTTTATATTCTGGAACATAAACTCTCGCATTTATTTACAGATTTACTCGTCTATTGCTAATAAAGTCAGCGCAATATTTGCATGGACTGCCCCCAGTAAGTGCGAGCAAATATTTTGGATCGAGCAAACAGAATCCAGATCAATTCGCTGATGCCAGATCAAGGCAAAGTTAGTCCAGCTGCTGGCAGATTGAGATTGAGCTTCAGCTGATCAGCGCGTGTTTAGTGCGGCAAATCCGAAACTTAGCTCGGAATTTGTGCGCCTGAAAGCCAGTGGAAATCCAAGATCAATGCAGGACTAACGCTGGCTGGCTGGCTTGCTGGCACGTGAAAGGATCATACAGGATCTGAAGATCTGCGGATCTGCGGATCAGTTAAATCACCGGATAGCGCATTTAATCCAATTAACGAACCTGCATGCAAACCTGCGGCCTTGCCTAAATTGTGGGCGGTTCAATAGCTTAGCGCAGAGCAGCGGCCAGAGGCAACGCCAGGTAGTCGCCGATGGATCTGCGAGCATTCGGGTTCCTGCACGGGCGCCGCAGTCGAAAGCGATCGGGCGCTGATCTTGGATAAGTTGATTAATTAAAATTTCGCTCAGCTTTCAAACGAAGCTCATTATTTAATGAGGTTTCTGACAAACCCCTGGGTGTGGCAAGTGGCGACGGTCTGCCAGCCAGTGGGTAGCATGTAGAACTGGTTGGAATTACATTCAGATTCTGATTCAGATTCAGATTCGAGGCGCGACAACTGCCGCAAATTAGCGCAATTCGCTACAAGCGTGGGATGCACGCCAAATATTTTATTAGCTCATTATGCAAAGCGATTTGGCATTAAAAGCAAACAAAGCTGAAAGGGGCGTGGCGACAGCGGAGGGGCAAAAGCTGACGACGCTGTCAATTTCAAAATGTGAAAAGCTCCAAAGCGTTAAATGAACAACTTAAAGAGCCATAAACGACGGAACAAAAGGGCACAGAGAAAGAAAGAAAAGAAAGCAACAATGTGAGAGAGAGAGTATTGAAATCTTCAAAAAGTATTTAAAAACTATACTGGTATTCAATTTATTCTTTTATTTATTATCATATACTCGTATATCCTCTATTCGTATATTCGTATATTATTCATTTTGATAATTTTAGCGAAATTTTGGTTCATTTATTCACTCGAATTCTTCCATTTCACGTCAACGCATTTCTATTCAAATTATAGTCACGGGCACTCCAGTCCAGGTAGAGGTGTTGTTCGATTGGACACGCTTATCGGCGGAAAACCGCATTGAAATTACGCCAGGACCTGCCCAAGTTCCATAATTGCGGTAATGCCGATAATCTGTTCTTGCCATAGGGACCGCACGATGCCTATGCCTATGCCGATGCCGATGCCTCTGAAGTCGTATACCTTCGGTAGCTGAGGGATGCGCCCATTGCTTACGCGCGCTTAATCCCATGGACCGCCTACTCATAACATCGAGTCAGCATCTAATTGTTTGAGGAAAGGAAAGGAATGGAAAGGAAAGGAAAGGAAAGGAAAGGAAAGGATTGATGAGCCGCGAGCGTTGGCCATCGATAATTGGATTAAATACGCGTCCAGCGAACAATCTCTGGTGATCCTAGCGTTAGTCCAGCGCTGATCTCGGATTTCCACTGGCTTTGAGGCGCACAAATTCCAAGTTAAGTTTCGGATTTGCTGCGCTAAACACACGCTCGAAGCTGAAGCCTGGCAGCAGTAGCTGCCATTGCTCCGCACTGCCAGATCTGTTTGATCTTGAACTAAGCGCTCAATTGGCTGCACAGCAAATCCAAAATATTTATTTGCATTTAATTAAGTCGCAAGCTTAGCGACGGCAATCGGAAGTTCGACGGGTCACGCGGCTCTCAAATCCGCGCCATTAAAATTCAATTAAATTGCTACTTCCGCCAAAAGCAAACAATGAACGTAAAAAAAAAATAGAAATGAAATATGGGAACCCTTTTTGGAAGAGAATTTTAATTAAATCTCTGCCACGCCGTGTGGCAGCATCACCAAAAATGCTCAATTATTAAAACAAATAATGCCAATTAGTTGTGTCAACAGTGAGAGCCGCAACCCTGACAATCGCAGCCATTGCTCCCAATTATGATGCGCTAAAGAGCCGCCCAGACGGACACCACCAGCAGCAGCAATAGCAGCAGCAGCAGCAGCAGAAGCAATAGCAACAACAAAGGCTGCTGCTTTAATTGACACTCAGATGCCGCCGCCATCATCGCCATTAACGGCCCCTAGACTTGCCCCCGCTGCTCTCGCCTTGGCCCAGCCTCCGGTCCGGGCGGGCAGAAGAGCACAGAAATCAGAGTTGAGGCAGTCGCTGGCTCCTCATTTGTGCGTCTAATGAAAACGCTAACGAGACACACATACATATACATAAATACATACTCACACACACACACACTCACGCATATATACATAGAGTGGGGTAGTGCACACATTAGCACAAAACTCTTAGGCAACGCAATCAATTCGCTTCTGATTTCAAATTTATGTACCTCATCCGCAAAGGAAGCCGAGCAGGGGGATGCTAAAGCTGTGGCTCTAACTGTAACTAGACAGTGACAGCGATATCCAACCAGATACCACCACTCACTCACACTCACACACACACAGACACAGAGGCATACATAAGGGGGTCTCCATTTTCTCTCACTCTCTGGCAAAGCCGTGCAAAGTACTCCTGATAATGAGCTCCATCTCGTTGGCAATTATTAAATGAATTGGATTTATATGTTGCCAGCAGCCGCAACAGCAACAACACGAGCAACAACAATAACGGCAGCAACAACAACTGTAATTCCCACTTGCTCGCTTTGCTACATAGCCGCCCCTTTAGATAGCTACGCTCTCTGTCACTCTCGCTTGCTCGCTCGCACTCACTCGCGCGCTCATGCAAGCCGTCAGCCAATGGGAAACGTTTATTGGTTGCTTGTTATCTGCGCTGCGAGTGTGGAACGTGGAAGCCTCGGCCTGTGGAACGTATTCAGCATATAGTGCAGTGCTAGGCTAGGGAGAACGTTTTATATACAAATTTACGAACATTTGCACTCATTTATTTTAATATATAAATACTGTTACTTTGACTTTCATTATGTATTCAAATTGTCTACCTAAATTTGTTAATTTTGAAACAAATTACCTTTAATTACTTGCAAAATAGACGGGATTTGTGTGTGTGTGAGTGTGCATGTTCTGTATTGTGTGAATTTATAATCGAAGCGCTGCAGGCGATGGGCGTGCCAGCAACGATATCAAATAATCACATGCAAACAATAAACAAAGCTAATCATTGCATTTGGCCGCTGCCTTGGTCATATTTCAATTACAGTAAAAAGCCAAGGAACACGCCTCTGCCCATTGGCAGTGCGAGCAACAGCAACAACAACAACAACATCGTTGACCTTTGCTAAAACTGCAATGGCGTCGAAAATGCAGAAGAAGCAGAGGAAGAAGAAGAAGCAGAAGAAGATGGAGCCTGCAACTCATTGTCTGACTAATTAAATGATTTATCCCGAAACGTGAGGCAGCCAACACTTTGCAGCAGACAACAGCAACAGCAGCAACAGCAACAACAACAACAACAATCCGAATCCAGCTGCAACAAAAACCAATTACAATTACCGCACCCAAAGGTGCCACAAAAACATATACTCATACACACGCACACACACACTCACAGAGGGAGAGTGCTGCACAAATGCAGTTACTGCTAGGAGCCAGACAGAGGAACAGAGAACAAGAACCAGATCAGGAGAACGAGAGATGCGACGACAGCAGCAGCAGCAGCAGCAGGAGTCGCCGCCTGAGCCAGGAAACTTTATCTAGATGCATACAAATCCAACACAAAGCGCACGTCAATTTATTTGCCAGCCTCGGACGGCTGTCGAGCGTCCGAATTGGGCAGAGGCGGCGGACGAGGCTGGGCTGGGCGGTGGGCGGGCTGGAGTGGTTGGACTCGGCTCATATATAGATTTACCTATGGCAATGCCAATGATGACGATGTCGAAGTTGGCGCTGCATGTTTTATGCCTCTGCTGCAGCTTTAACGAGGTGTTTATTTTCACAACTCTCAGGGCCAAGGCATCTGTGTGCATATGTGTGTGTGAGTGTGTGTGAGTGCGAGAGCAAATCCCTGTGTATGTGTATGAGTGTATGTGTGTATGCGATTGCATTTACTCTTTATTGAAGGTGCAGAAAACGAGGGCCCGCCCATTTTCATGCTGGACTCTTGGGCCGCCAACATGATGAAGATTCGATGCCCGATGACGATGCAGTTCGTGCAATACTTTGTGCAGCCAGGGGCAGGGAGTGGGGCCAGCTGAGGGGCACCACTTTGACGGCAGGGCGTCTATGGAAATAAGCAATGATGCTGACGCCGTCGCAGAAAGGTGACTACAGTGGTTCGCAAAAACAAAGTGTGCTATGTGGCTAAAAAAAAGTCCATGTAAATTAAATATACAAATTAAACTGGTATAAATATGTTGCAGTTACAGTTTTATAAAGTGCGCAGTTAGAGAGTGGATACAAATGTATTAATGAAATAATTTTAAAATTAAATTATTTGATATATTATTTTAATGTTTTTCTCTGCAGAAAAAAAAAAGAATTTAATTACATAAAATGGTTAAATAAATTAAATAATTTCTTTTACTAGAAATTTTATTTGTTTTTTGTATTTTTTTAGTACATTACTTTTCTACATTATTTTTATTTATTTTATTTATTTATTTATTTTTTTTTTTTTTATAAGTAAGAAGTTTTTTTTTTAATTTTTCTTCAGGACCTATAAATAATAAAAATAAGGTGTTTTAATATAGATAATCTCAATATTAAAAATTTTATATACAAATGCTAGTCTTGTGCTGATACAGTATGGTATACAAATCTATATATTATATATGATACTGTATTTAATAGAATATGTCAATTCATATAAATATAGATGGTTTCATTCCAAGCCCAACTCGCTCGAAATTCACAGTTTCTCACGCACTCAGCAACCACTGTGCCAATAAACGCTGACTGCCCATTTTCAAAGTACGCCCCGCATTACGGGCAGCAGAGTTCTCTCTGCCAGCAGCTAGTTGGGCACTAAAACCACAAACGCTTTAATGATGCTGTTTTGTTTAGCGCAAATTGTTTGTTTCGCTGTCATAAACTGGTGCGAAAAATGGCCAAGCGCTGCCCCGCGGTGAGAGCCAAGCCCAGAGCGAGAGCGCGAGCACAAGAGCCAGGCAGAGAGAGCGAGCGCGAGCGCGAGTGAGAGCGAGAGAGCGTCAAAAGTGGACCAGACTGACGAGTGGTCACAACACAGCGACACACACACACATGCGCACACTCACACGCACATACACACACAGCGTACTGGGAGCTGGTTTGAACACTTCATTTATCTGCGCTGCTTTGGCGCATGCGCCACGCGCATTGGGGGCGAGCGAGACAACAATAGGGCGCAGCAAATCCGCAGCTCCGCTGGAATGCCAGTGCCAGCCCGGAAAAAAATGAAGCGACAGCCAGTTTGATTCCGTGATTTTGTGGCAGACATTCGCGCGCGCGTTTTGCGGCAACCGCCACGCGACGTAACGCACTGAGAAGCGATTTTCACGAGACTCCAAACTGCCGACGCCCCCGCAGCAAAGTGACCCCCGACCCAGCCAGTAACCAAGAGCGGGCAGCGTCGCACACACAGCTCGCTCTGCCGGCAATTAGACGCCTTTAGCTGCTCTCGCATAATGCTAATGGCGTTGACAGTGCTCATCAACGCGACGACCGCAATCAATGGACGTTGTCAACGCGGCTGCCGTAGCCACCGCTGTCAATTCGCCAGTGAAGTGCGACGGCCACGCTTCAGTAGCAGCAGCAGCAGCACCACCACCACCACAACCACCAGCTCCGGTGCGCTCCACTATATCAATGTCAACGACGGATGCCAATCGCTGATGCATTAAACCAAACTCTTGATCTATTTATGTGCTTAAGCGTTCACTAGTGTGTGTACGTGCGTGTGTGTGTGTGTGTGTGTGTGTGTGTGCACCGATCCAACTGACCCATCTGTTGTGCTCATTGTTTGACCCTCGTGCGGTGTTTTCCATTATCCAACTATCGAATCTCTGAACATCGTCGCGCCAAATGGTCACGTGCGGTCGTCAAACGTTCAACATGCTGCCGATGGCGCCGACGAATCCTTTTGTGGTGTCCGTTAGCTCCACAACAGCTCCGTCCGCCTCAGCATCGTCCTCAGCCACCGGTGTCAATTGCTCTTCCAGCACAAACAGCAGCAGCAACAACAACAACAACAACAACAGCAACAAGCCAAAGCTGGCCTTCAGCATTGACTCCATAGTCGGCGCCGAGCCATCAACGCCAGCGAAGACGCCGACTCATCCGCAGCGCATGACTGTTATTGCCTCGCCACGAGGCGACAGCCCAGTGATCGCCGCCACATCGCCCTCCATTGAGAGGCGAACCCCACGCGGCTTCATTTATTGCCGGCGACGGACCTCCTTGGATGAACGTTCACGAAGTCCGCCCACGCCGGCCAGCCGGTCCCCTTCCCCAGCTGCAGCTGCGCCTGTGGCACCACCCGCTGCACCCATTACGCTGCCCGGACTCATTCGCCCGCTTCCGCTGCCGGCTCCAACAAATCTCACGCTACTTGGTGCTCCACGCTCCACGGATAGTGCTTCTCCTACGGGCACGGCGCCCGGCATCCCATCACCCGTTCGACCCACAGCGGCACCGCCTCCACCTTTTCTCGC
Source organism: Drosophila arizonae (assembly GCF_054131065.1). Lineage (NCBI taxonomy): Eukaryota > Metazoa > Arthropoda > Insecta > Diptera > Drosophilidae > Drosophila > Drosophila arizonae. The sequence goes on along the minus strand of NC_142922.1, from coordinate 12,963,771 downwards.
CGCCCAGTTCCAAATGGCCGCCGCCTTGGCACACCATCATCACCAGCAACAGCAACAGCAACAGCAGCAGCAACAACAACAACATCCTCAGCATCCGCCTGTGCCAACGGGGCCACATCATGGCCCGCCGCCACCACCGCATCTGATGCCCGGCCATCCGCTGGGCATATTTCCAGGCGGCCCCCATCCAGGACATCCACCGCCCCATGGTCATCATCCATTTGTGGCCGCTCCTCATCTAATACGTGACAGCTATCCGCTCTACCCCTGGCTGCTCAGCCGACATGGACGCATATTTCCACGTTTTCCAGGCAGTAAGTAGTCGAACCAATAATGGTCTCTTGCTCAATGAACCAGTTCCCGATGGAATGTCGGGAATATGTATATAGTAAATACCTATTTATACAACCAAATTTATATATATAAAATCCTCAGGGTTTTTAAGTTTATGGACTTTTCTTAAAAGATTTCTTAATAGATCAGTTAAGATACGCCAAAACTTAATGAAGCAATAACATTGCAGTTGGATGCTATTACCTAAAAAAAAAAAACAACAGTCAACAACTTTCTATTATTTTGCATAAGCCGTAGCTATTGAGTTGAAGTTCCCCGATTTTTATACCCTGAACCCATTGAAAATGGGAAATCAGGGTATAATGGTTTTGTGAAAAAGTATGTAACGGGCAGAAGGAGGCGTGGCAGACCCCACAAAGTATATATATTCTTGATCAGCGTGACGAACTGAGTCGATATAGCCCTGTCCGTCTGTCCGTCCGTCCGTCCGTCCGTCCGTCCGTCCGTCCGTCCGTCCGTCCGTCCGTCCGTCCGTCCGTATGAGTGCGTCGATCTCAGAAGTTATAAGAGCTAGAGAGCTGAAATTTAGCATGCATACTCGTGTGTACCATACGCAGTACGAGTTTGCTTTATTTTTTCGATAAATTGTCCGATAACTTTTTTATCGAGAATAATCGAAAAATTGATTTTGCTTTTTTAGCCTAACTTGAACATTTTTAGACCTGGAGTCTTCAAATTTGTGTTGTATATAAAGTTAATCGATACAAAGATTTTGTAATTTACAGATTTTGGATACCACGCCCCCTTCTCCCCCAATTTGTAAAAAACGCATTTCAAGTACTAGAGACTTGTGCTTTGGAATGTACACACATATTTACCATATGATTACACTCTGAAAGTTTCATTAAGATCATATGTTTACAAAAGAAATTATTCGACAAATAAATTCTCATAATATTGACCACACTTCAGCGCAGCCCAAGCGCAGTCGCTGCTTACTGCGCAGTTAGCAGAGCGCAGGCTTATACGTGCGTGTGGATGCATCTGTATGTATGTGTGCATAAGAGAAGTGCAGAATGATTAGAATATCAGATTAGAGGGTTCAGGGTATCTCCTAGTCGAGCAGTCTCGACTAGAGCTTTCTTACTTGTTTATTTATAAAGAAGGAATAATAAAGAATTTCTCGATTTCTTGAAACGAAATTTCCACGCCGCAATTAGCGTAGATAATATTCCTTATATTGGGTTGTCAAAACATTCCCCAACTATTTCGCGATTTAATAAATCTTAACAATTTCTAAGTCACGAATATATTCCATAGTTTTTATCAAACGCAGAGAACTACGGACGGCCGTTTAGTTTAATGGATTTTGCAATGCCAATGGGAGGTATTTTGGCTAAGCTGAAATATTTAGCCTATACAATAGTTTGGAACACGCATTTTTCGTTTAGTAAATTGATGTAAAATATGGCTTTATTCAAGTTTTCAAGTTTTCAAATTTCAGACTAAGCACAATCAAAATTAGTTTAGTACAAAACCAGTTTGCATCTTTCTCTCATCTGTGAGACAATAAAACAAAACACAAGGCAAACAAACGGAGACAATGGAGCAATTCATCAGAAACCAAATAGACAATCAAATTTTTAAATATTTTAATTATATCCAAGTTTATTTTTAATATATTGTATATTGGTTTTGTGCAATGTCCGCATTGACGGACGTATAATAATATTTCCGGTATCTCAGAAACCCTGTTGTATTAACAATACATACATATATACTAAATAAACAATATATGTTTAGAGCAAATATATTGGGGACAGACTCCTTCCTGATCGCAGAATCGGTAGGTAGTACTTGGGCCGTGTAGTATTCCCTAAAAATAGTAAATTAAAGTCCAATTAAATCAATTCATTTCAAAATATAATTGATGAGATCTATGTATAATTTTTAAAACTAAATCCCTTGAAATTCTAGCTCTACTCAGACAACTTTTATACGCTCAATTAATAAACGCTTTGAGTATTACGTGGTCCAGACAATGATTGGTCAGCTTTTGATATTTCGGTTTTCATTATAATAGAATAATCAGTAAACATCAAGCCACAAACAAAACCTCATTAGGCAATTAGAAATAACTCTAAAGTTTAAGTTGTAATTTGAATCAGGTTCGACCTTCTACAATGTAAACTTTCGAAGGGAACTAGGCCTGAGGCAAGCTGCGAGAAGAGAGAATTAGTGGAGAACCACTAAATGGTTATTCGGCTCAAACCACGCAATAACTCACTTATAAGCAGCAACTGTTGCTGTTGTTGTTGTTGTAGCTGTTGTTGTTGTTGTTGCTGCTGCACCTTATAATTAAAGTTAAATAAGTAAATTGCAAGCATTTATTACAAGTTAATTAGACGTCTATCAGCCTCATCATCATCATCATCATCATCATCATCGACGTAATCGTCATCAACAGCAGCAGCAGCAGCTGGAGAAGGCAATGACCATTTTGAGTCGTCAAAGCGAGGGTGTGGGGCAGCGAGCAGCAAGCAGCGAGGCAGAGGGGGGCAGAGGGTGGGCAAGGGGCTAAACCAAACCGAACTGAACCGAACCGAACCCATTTTCATAAGTATTTTCAAACAAATTACATTTTAATTAAATTGTTTAAACAACATTACACACATCGTTAGGTCAAGCAGCGTACCTAAATACTCAGCCAACTGTGAGTGTGTGTATTGGGTGTGTGCCAGTGTGTGTGTGTGTGTGTGTGTGTATATGTGTGTGGACTTAAAATTACCAATTAATGGCGCTTGAAAGCGACGGCGCCACTCGCTGAGCAGAGCCCCTACGGTGTATGTATAACACAAAGGCACACACACACACACACACACACACACATACCTGCATACGGCAAAAAAGTGCAACGAGTGAAATGTTAATGCGTTTTTAATTGAGGTTTTGGGGCATCCAAGCAAACGAACCCATCGCCAGACCAATTTCAATTCCCAGTTACGAGTTACGAGCTACGAGTTACCCGTTCCCAGTTCTCGTCTCTCATCTACGCTCACCCGCCCGGCCGCCCCTTCACGTGCACATGCAGAGTGATCCCAACCGCATGCGTCTCACAACATTGTCATTTATTATTATTTAACCTTTTTATGCTACATTTTGTTGTTGTTTACTTCTGTCTCTTTCTCTCTTTCGCTCTACTCTTATAATTACAATTTGAATTTTCATGCTGCGCCATTTCTCGCATGAGTTTAAGAATTATTTCGTGTGTGTGTGTTTATTTTTTTCGTATATTTGGGTTACATTATTTTCGGCACACTCACACACCTTTCACCTGCTTTCAACGGACCTCGTTACGCCTTAATTATGTTGTATGATGTTCCATTATAAAAAAGCAGGCGGAGTTTGCTCTCCAAGTATATTGTTGTTGCTGTTCTCGAGTGTTGTTGTTGTTGTTGTTGTTGTTGTTGTTTCTGTATCGTTAGTTAAGTGCTGTAATTTTCGCTTGATTTATGAACGTGAAAATGGAAATGTCAATGTTTCGCATAACGATTTCATTAATTGTAAGTGTTTCGCTCAGTGCAACTCGTGCGCGTCATTTTGTGGCAGACAGGGCAGAAAGAGGTCTATAGCGCCAAAGATCAAGGAGATAATTATGATGACAGCTTAATTACAGATGCTCCCAACAGGTTGCAGCAACAAAACAAGCCTTCTTCCTCAAGATCCCACCATGATATGATACAATATATACTATTATATTTCCGAAAAGTCATAAATATTTATTAAATTATAGTTACTACACTTTGGTATATACCTTTAAAATATTTTATTAAATTCAAAAATACTTCGTATACTATAGTTAAGATCGATTTGCTTCTTTTGTATCAATTGTTCGACTCGCCATTATACTAAATATATTTATTTACAAAGAGTTTCTTGTACATGCATCAATCAAGCGGTGGAATAGATACCCTACCAGCTCAATTGGATATATGTATGTACATATATATCAGAAACAAACTTTAGATTTCAACACCCCAATAGAATTTCAAGCCAACGAACAATCTTCCATTGATAACACGTTTCACTTTATGGCCACTACAAAAGATCAGCTCTTATCGCTGACTGACAGAATATTTGATTTTGATTTCAACTCTGATTTTATCTGCCAATGTCAATGTACTGCGAGGGTAATTGCAATTCTAGCAGCGAATGCCAATAAATTAATGAAAAAATCATGAGAGCATAAAACTAAAGCCGAAACTCATAAAAAGAAAAAAAAAAAGCAAGCAACAACAACAACAACAAAAAACTGCAATTGTATATAAAGTGATAAATAATAAGATGGACAAAAACCACGCAGAGCCAACGATCGATCAGAGTGGTGCGAAGGGAGCTGAAAATGCGCACTAAGGCAACACTTTAATCATAAAAAACTACATATATGTGTGTATAAGTGACAGCTGACAAGGGTGTGAGCAACAACAGCAACAACATCAACAACAACAGCAATGAAACAGCAACAGAAAAGCGGACACATCAATTAATTGTCAATTGCGCGTATTTTCGCACGGCGGTTTCTTTGTGCTGGGCCCTCTATAAAAAAAGAAGGAAAAGCGAAATATCCACAGCAAAAATATGAAATACTCTTGCGCACTTCTGAACTATATATATATTATATATATGAACTATATATTATATATATGAACTATATATATATTATAAAATATTTATATATATTTTTAAGTTAATACATATTTTATTTTCAACTCGTGATTTTTTTCGTATATTTTATTTTCTTAATTAATTATTGATATTTATTAAAATATGTTCAAAAAATTGCATTAAATTATTTTGAAATGTGGAAAAAACGAATTGGCATAAACGAACTCATTTACTGTGGCATAATAATGTTTTAACTAACATAATTATGCTTATAATTATGTAGGTATTGTGATATGTATATTACTAATTTTGCTAATATAATTATCTATTTTTAGTATACTGTCTTTCCTCAAATTACTTTCATTAAGTTCATTAATTTATTTTGACATGTGACATAAATTTTATTAATGAATTTTATAAACGAACAAGTTTGTTGAGCGGTAATGAAATTTAATCTATTATAATCAAGTATAAATATTCATATGGGTCAAAGTATTCAATGAGATCAGAAAACTATATGCTATTGCTAATATGCCAAATAGTAAATTATAAATATTATCATATTAGTAATTTTATATACATATTTCGTTATATATAGTTATCTATATCCCCCATTTACATATAAGAGCTGCGAAAACAAGACGTAAGATCATACTAATTTATAGACGGAATTTCAAATTATAGGTCTATGAGTTCAAGTTTATTATACATAATAGTTGGGTTAACTGGTTGGTGGGCTAATATAGAAGACAAATGTTGATGAATAAGATTGATATTATATGGTATATGAGTAACAGCTGTCATCTAAATTCTTTCTATATTTATATACCTATAGATATTATCTAGTCCAATGTATTTTACTTGATATATGAGCAACAAACTGCGACATTTCTTAAAACAATATATTCATAAAATTATAAACTAAGGACATACTTCATATAATACACAGGTAACATTTACAAGTAACTTCCTAGAAGTCACTTAGTTCCACTGGACATTATCAAAGGCTTTCTTCATTTAAGTCAATTAAATTTGGTACAGAAATTAAATTGACTTCTACATTTCTATCCAATAAATATCTTCCTTTTTTGATCACAAATATTTTCAATTACACATCTCCTGAAAAATCTGTTGTACTCTTTATAAGGGTATCAATACGAGGTACAACAAAGCGAAGGCAAGTCAACGAGCAACCCGCGCAGTTCATTCAAAGAAACATTGCGTCCAGATCGATGACTGGGGACAGTCTATGAAAAAATAATTAAGTAGCCATTGTGCGGCGCACACTATCAATTATAGTCTTAGGAGCAGTTGTTGTCGTTGCCATTGCAATGGCCTGTGGCAGTGGCAGTTGCAGTTGCAATTGATGCTGCTGCTGCTGCGGCATCTTGTAGCCGGCGTTGTTAGCTGTCAAATGTAACAAATGTCAGGCAAACGGCGCAGCATAAAAAACTGGATCACGGCTGTGGCAATTGTTTGTCAAGTTCGGCGGGGCACACGCATCGGTGGCAGGCTAGACGCACCACTGCGTGGTTGCATTTATGAAGTGTCAAACTGACAAGTTCCAGCGAGCTGCGCGCTGTTGTTTGTTGTGTTCCGTTTATCTAGGCGTTCGACGCTAACAAGATACAAAACACAATGCGACACAATCGCCTGAGAAAGGGCTCATCTGATGCTCTCTCTCTCTCTCTCTTGCTCTCCCTCTCCCTCTCTCTGCATCTTTAAGCAGCCCTTCTTCCATTTGTTTTTGTTTGCTTTGAGCTGGGCTAAGCTGCTGCTGCTGTTGCCCTGAGCTAAATATCCTGTTGGCTGAGCAGCCAGAGTTCAATTTGCAATGTCAATATTGATTTTGTAATGGGCTCAGCTTGTCGCAAGCTAAAAGCAGTTTCCTGCAGGTGATGCCGGCTCATCTCTTGGTGCCCACTTAATCATTATAATTATGGCATAGATGTGCCCTGCCGGCTGCTGTTAATCTCGGCAGCATCTCTCGCACAGTAGCGAGCTCAAATCCCGAACCAAATCAATATTCAAATTGTGGCTCAATTCGAAATTTGCTAACTTCACGCAGCGTCGCAGAGAGTCAGAGCCAGAGCCACAGCCACAGCCACAGCCACAGCCACAGCCACAGCCATTCCAGAAATCGTGATAAACGTCAAAATATCACGTTGTGCGAGTGCCTTGCCCGCACTGGAAACAATGGGCCACAGCGAGCCGCGATGGAGGCGTCGTTGGCGGCTTTTGTCGACATTTAGGCGCGCTAAAGTGTTCAACTTGGCGTTCAACTTGGCCGAGGACAGCACCCGGCCGAGGCACACATCCCAGATCCCCGATCCCAGGCTCACTGTGGCGGCTTCTGCGCAATTGTTTCGCTTATCAGCGATGTCGGGCCATGGCAGACACAGCGCCAACGCCGACAGCCGTTGCGGCACGATCCACCGGCCTTTGTTTTCACTGTGCTCAGGCCCATGTCTGGAAATTTGTTTATTGTTTTGTAATGAGTTTAGCAGGCCTGAATTTGCGGCATCTTTCAGCGACGGCAACGGCGACGGCATTCGCGGAAATCATAACCAGCAAATTGAGGGCCATGTCGTCTAATTGGCAGAACCAACGGCAGCAGCACCGCCAACCTACATGCATATGCCAAGGCGGTCGGGTGGTTCGACTGGCTGACGGACTGGCTACACGTAATTACCAAATTATAGCGCCAAATATGTGCCGGTCACGCTGTGCGAGCCATTTCCCACTGGCGGCCATATTTGAATGCTTTTCAACACTTGCGATGACAACACTGAAACCAAGAAAAAAATGCCACTCGCCCCGTCATGCATGGAAAATTTATCAGTGGTTGCTCTGGCTCCACCTCGGCATGAAAGCCATTTAAAAGTCAAGTGGAACTGGGAACTCGCAAAATGGCAACACAATTCCGAAATGGTGACTGAAACGTGGCTACTTTAGTTGTTGTCATTAACTAGTTTAATTGGCAGCACATTTTACGCTCTGTTTGAACATGTAGTTCCCATTATTAAAGGCCTATCCTCCATATTGTGGGCTTTCACCTTATTAGCAAATACTTTGCCATGCACACCTGTATGTCATGGTCTAATTGATTGCCTTTTGGTTAGTTATTTTCTACCTTAAATAACATTTGACTCTTCAAATTTGATCACTTAAAATAATTGAAAGTTTTCCAGCTCATTATTGTACAGTTGGAAATGGAACTTCAATATATTAAAATATAAAGATTAAAACCTCAATTTGACTTTTACGTAGCTCTAAGCTCGAATTCCGACATTATATACATACATTTTTGTTTACTTTATTAACTGAACTTTTATTCGACATTTATTCCTAAGAACAACCTGTGGATAATTCCATTAATAAAAATTTCGAGAACATGCACTTTGATGGAAATTTAGTGTAATAGAAAATGTATTTTATAAATCAGTTAAGACTCTTTCTTAAAGAATTATTTGTAATTATAATATCTAAAATTTAAGTAAGAATTAACTGAAGTCGATGTCGATAGTAATCAATATGATATCATGATAATAATGATGAAGGGGTAACTGAAGTGGTGTGGATATTAGATGAGCCTGTGGAGTCTTGAATAATGAAAATATATGCATATGCACAAAAAGATGAGAATTAAAAAAGGGAAAAGTAGAGGCGGGTGTAGGTGTGATTTAGGCGTAAATGAGTACGGACTTTGAAATATTTAAGCTCGGAGCACTGCATATTATATAGACAAGTCCTTCGGCTTAACACAAGTTGATGTGGAGTAATTCAAACCTCAATATAGGATATATTGTGACAATAAGATTTTGTGTGTTCGAACGTCGAACATTAGGCTTTTGGGACAGTGAATAATTCTAGGCTAATGAGTTGGGCGTCTCGACTGTATTGAGTTGTTTACAGAACAGAGATGACTCTACTTCTTAATAATGTTCACTTTAGGCCTTTTTGGTAGGATCTAAATGAATATCCAAAGCCAGCACACATCTCAATTTGTATATAATTTTAATTTAAGTCAAATTTTTTCCTAAACATATCAGCAATGAATTTATTAATTGATCACATCGTAGCGATATGCTTAAGTATTATATCTGATTTATTTATTATGTGAACAACCCTTACAGACTTCCTGCTGCAACCGTTTCGCAAGCCAAAGCGGGTGCGCACCGCCTTCTCGCCCACGCAATTGCTTAAGCTGGAGCACGCCTTTGAGGGCAATCACTATGTGGTGGGAGCGGAGCGCAAGCAGCTGGCCCAGGGACTCAGCCTGACGGAGACACAGGTAAGCAGGGCAGACAAACTCCAAGCCGTAAGAGGCCGTGCAACCCTTTCGATGGCCGCGCTTAATGCGCATCAAATTCAATAAATGCCTTGCCCAATTGGCCAGGCTCAAACCCGGGCTGGAGTGGAGCAACCCCTGGCCGAGCGTTAAGTGATTGCATGTCAGCTGGTAGTTAGCCCGCCAAGTACCGGGAGTTACCAAGTTATTAGCGCTAAGAGGGAGCACCAGCGGCTGGGCGGAGAGACAGTCCTTTGGGCATAGCTAGGCATAGCTGGGCATAGCTGGGCGGCAGGCGCAGGCAGGCAGATAAATAGAATTAAAAGACTCGTTAAATTTATTTACGAGCTGCCGCCCCGTCGCAAAGGGTTGAGCGGCCCAAACAGTGCACCGCACTTAAGTGAGCCAAACTCAATTGAAGTTTATGTGTTTCTCGCCCGGACAGGTCAAAGTGTGGTTCCAGAACCGCCGCACCAAGCACAAGCGCATGCAACAAGAGGGCGGCGACAGCAGCGATGCTAAGAGCAACAAGGGCAGCTCCTCGGGCGGCGGCGGTGGCGCCGGCTGCGATGGTGACGAGGATGCCAAACATGATGGCTCCCAGCATAGCTCCACGGATGTGGAGGACGACGAGGACATTGAGGAGGATGACGAGGACGAAGTGATTGACATGGACGACTATGGCAGCGACCTGGATGCTGAGGAGCATCAGCGCCTGCGCGAACAGTTCCAGCAGCAGCTTGCCCAGCACCAGCAACAGTTGCTCCAGCAGCAGAACGAGGCAGGCGTCTTAACGCCGCAGCAGCAACAGCAATTGCTGCACCATCATCAGCAACACCTGCAACAACAGCAGCAGCAGCAACAACAACAGCAGCAACACTTCATGCAGCAGCAACAAATGTATTTGCTTGAGAAGGAGCGGGAGCGACAAAGAGATCGAGAACGGGAACGATCTCGGGAGAGAGAGCATGAAAAGCAGTAATGCCCATTGAAATTCGGAGTTGCTTTTGATTGGCCTAAAGTGTCAGCTAGTTTGTGTTCCTTTGATTTGTAAATGACTTAAGTTAAAGTGTATAAATTAATTTAATATACATACATATATATACATATATAAACATATTATAAATTAGCAAAGATCAGACTTGAGATTGAGTCTGAATATGAGTAAAAATTTCTTGCAGCTTTCAATTTGAACGGAAAGTAGAAAGTGAGTTAGAGCTGCAAAATCAGCGATGAAATCTCCTTTCGATGGTTTCGCTCTACTCGATGATTTCAGCAATCGATACTTGTGATGGTTGCATTGTTCGACCACTAAGGAGTTGCACGGTTAGTGATTTCAGTTATCCCCTAAGTGAAACGATATATCGACATCGAACAAGATCCTTTGAACTATCGCAAAATTGAATTCCCATCGCTACTATCGATGGAACTATCGCCGGTTTTACCTGCTCTAAGTGAGTAGTTTATGAAAATGATTTACTATTCTGCTAAACTGAAGGAAAATTATATTGAAAAAGTTCAGCAAAGGATTTGAATTAACAGAACAGGCTGAAGTTTGAGCACAATTGCAGATAATTAATATATAAGAGAAACCAACTCGATCCGGTTAGTTTTTACTAAAGCAAAGTAAGCAATTTGCTATTAGCTGGCAGCCTGGCACCCTTTCTCTATTCAATAATCCGCAAACGTTAACGAGACCATAATAAATATCGATCAGCTGCCAACGAGCAAACAGTTAACATTTCGATGACTTTCCAAATGCTAACAAGCGCCCTTATTGAGTTGTTGTTGATGGTTGATGGTTGATGTGGTCCGTACCCCTTTGCCGAGCCATTTGGGTAGGCTGTGTGCCAAACGTTGACAGTAAAAATGCAATCAACAATTACGTATTTCGAATTACGAATTACGGTCTCATAAAGCGGCCAAAAAATAAACGTCAGTCGGTGATGGAACGACGAATTGATTGGATGCCCAGCAGACATCCATGGCCGAGCAATACATGCGAAATTGATATTAAAATGCAAACGATTGACTATCAAAATTATTTACTACTATATATAAATAAGGACTGTGTGCCCCGGGGGCGCCGGCCGACTGCCGCAATATGCATATGGAGCAGGCAGCTAATGGCCCAGCAATTTGGCGTCATTTAAACTGCAACGTGAAGTAAACCAAAAAATTAAACTGACAAAAACCGGCGAAACGGCAGACAGACAGACAGACGGGCAGAACGAGATGGCGATAGTGGTGAGCGAGTGAGCAAGAAGGAATTGTGGAAATGCCAGCGACTCGTGCCCGGCAGCTAACCCAAAGTACAATAAAAATAAATTTCGTTTTTTTTTTTTTTTTTTTTTTTTGATTTGAGAGAGCTTCCACTGAATCGCCCCCGATACGGATCCAAGACCAGAGCTGTGTGCTGAACCAGACGAAAGTTCAAGGTAATTGCCGTTGTCAAAGCAGCGCAACGAAAAGTGGGCGTGCTCCGTGGAAACTTGGCCAACAATTTATGGGCCACTTGAGTACAAGCAAAGGGTGTTGAGGTTGCACGCGAGCAAGCACTAGGAACTGGGTGGCAAACAGGTACTCGAAGTGGTCTGTGGGGTCGACTGCATAAAACTATTCTCGTATTTTGCATAAACGATGTGAGAATTACTTAATTGCTATTAGAACGTGTGTGTGTGTGTCGGTGTATGTATGGGAGAGGCGTTTTCCAATGGCTCCATGTGTATGTGTGTGTGTGGAGAGGTTGCGAAATTTATGGGCATTTAGGCAAAACACCCAACAGAAGCCAGAACAGACAATGAAGTTGTCTACTGCAAGTGGCATGACCGACAGCGTGGAGCAGGTGAGTCCAGGTGGCTTCACTGAACGGAAGGGTTTACTATTATTACAATAAGTGCATATACACACATCCTCGATACGTACACGCCAACGCCGCTGTCGCTGGTTCGCTATTCTATTTACATATGTACATCTACATACCGAATAATCAACATTTGACAGAAACTTAGCTGACTGACGCAGCTCCAATTCAAGCAAGCAATGGAATCTCAATGCTAGAAAAGTGAATTGGATTTTATTTCTAAATATAGCTCAAGGAAAGTGTTAAATGTATATTACTTACATCAAGGAGTTTAGTTTCTTAGGCACATATTTTTAGTAAATTTATTATACAATTGCTTCAACTCAGAAACATAATAAAATTATTAAAATCATTTTTAAAATTCTTATTTTATATATGTATTCAGAAGATCTCTATAAATCGTGGGTCTTAAGATTCTTAAATTTTAACTTTAAAATCTCGCAAGAAAACTCTTGATAAGTCTTGTATAGAAAAACCTTTAACTTTTATATTTTATAAAACCCTAGCTTCATCTCGACCTCTTCTTTAAATCATGATATTTTCTTTATTGCATATTAAACTTTTGAAGCTCCAAAGAATAATTTATTTCGACTCATTGCATGAGTATAGTTTCTGTTTCATACAAATTGTTGACTATCTAGCAATATAAACATTTTCTATATCTTTACCAAGTTTTTCATTTTTCTTTGTGAATCGGTTTTTTAGCAATGGAAAAGGAATCAGCGAATTAAAATAATTATTTAGACCCATTACTCAAAAGTTAAATATTTTATTATTTGCATTATTTTATAATCCTTAATAATCTTAGCTTAAAGTCGAGTTAATAAATATTTTATACAAATTTTAAGTTTTATGCGTTTCTAAAGAACCCTTCATATCTATTACTATTGCCAATTCTCTGGTATATATTTTCCACCTATAACAGAGGATCCAATAAGTAAATTTTTCTGAAAACAAGTTAGGGCAAAGAAACTGAAATGTTTGGCTAAATATGTTTGCAAAGCCGACAAAGTATTTCGTTTGATTTTGGCGTGTCTACAACGACGGCAACGACTTTGAAAGCAAATTTGACGGAGCAAAGGGCAGGTAGTGTGAAATGGCTATCAGCCAAGTCAACAGTCGCTCCGCCAACAACTCTGAGCCGGCCCAGTGCCCAGGCAAGAGGCAGGCAGGCACTTGGAGTATATTAAGGGCGTCATTAGTGCTGCAGGCAGCGCAAATTTGACAACAGCAGCTCAAGTGAGAATGACTACGGCAATGGGCATGGGCATTGAGGGGAGGACGGTGTGATGGGCTGACACATGCTGCAGTGCAGCGGACGTGCCGGCGACAGCGTAGGCGTCCCGGTAGTTGGCCTCTTGTTGTTTTATTTCATTTTGTTTTTTATTCTTTTTTTGCCGCTTGCTGTTTTGTTGTTGTTGTTGCTCTTGACTTTTGCTATTTAGCAGCCATTTGTATGGCAAGAGGCGGTAGCTAATGCGGAGGCAGCCAAATGCAAACGGAATTGCAGTTTAAACTTCATTTGGCACATTTTACGAGCCAGCCCGCAACGTGGGCGGTCGATTGGCGCTGCCGTCGATTAATAAAGAAGCCGAGCTGCAACTACAGTTTGGAGTGTGAATGCGAATGCGAGTACGAGTGCAAATACGTTCAATACCAATTCTTCTGACACAATTCGCTAAGGAGACTCCGCTTGGGCCATAAATCAGCAGACAGACACGGTCGAAGACTCTCGGACTCCCGGACTCCCAAGCTCTTGGCACCTATGTATGTATGAGCCAACGGGCTAGTTGCATTTTTGTGGCGCCTCTTGGCGGCACATAAATTCAATTGAAATGAGCAGAGCGCCGCCAAGTCGCCAGCTTTAACTACTTTTTGGGCCCAGCCCGAGCCAGGCCAGGCCAGGCTAGACCCAAAATGCCCAGCAAATGCGTTCGGGCGTCAATTGGCAAATTGGATTCCATGACAGCCAGGAGGAAAAGTTAATTTGCAGCAGCCATAAATAACACACAGATCAAACTGCGCCCAAATGAAGTGTGTGCACCAGGAGAAAGCTGGACGGCTTGGCCACAAGAAATGCGATCACTGCGATACAGCAGCCATTTTCATACTCGTTCGCATGGCCCAAGAAGGAGTTGCATGTGTAGCTCTAAGCAGTAGTCGTCTATCCGTCTGTCAAGGGTGACTGCAAAATTGTAATATACACTGAATACGCAAAATTGCAATATCTATGTACTCTACACATCAGGGGTAGCCCCAGAGCTGCCTATCAACGCGGAATGCCTCAAGACAATTTTAGATGCTTTTAATACAATAAACTAGCATAACCCAATCAACTGATAAACCTGCTAATAGTGTTTGATTTTTATATTAAATAATGAAATGGTTTGTAAAAAGACTTCTTTCGAAAATCAAAATTATTATATAAAAGTATAGAACAAATTCAATAATGTTTTTATTTTTATTTTTATTTTGTTTTTTAATATGCAAACATCTTTCAGAACAATGTTGTCTTATTTTGGTTTGGAATAAATTTTAAAGCTATTTAAATACAATCTTAATAAGTTTTAACGTATTTTCTTTTTTGGCAACGATTTTTGTATATATGAGTTAACTTTAAATCTTTTTTTTTTTTTTTTCAAAAATATATCACAAGAAAAATGTTCAAGAATTACCTTAAAGATTTTATTCTATAAACAATGTGTGCTGTATGCGAGCCAACATCACATTAGAGGGCTTCATAATAATCATTTAAAGGCTGCTCTCAACTGGTTTGTAAAGTTAATATTTTAAACAATTATTATCTTATCCTGTCTACTTTGCCTAATTTTTTTTTTTTATTATTATTAATTTTTAGCAATAATTTGTAAGTAGTCTTCCCTTATTTAATAATAATATATATATATTTTTTTTTTAATTTTACTATCATTTTAATGCCAGAAAATAAAACTAGTATATTCTAGTATAGTATATTTATATTTAAATTAATTAAGTACTTAATCAGCTGCAAAGACACTTAATACTTTAATGAGCTTTTCGCCATTTGATTTGGTTCTCTTTTATACCTTCACTATTAATAACAAATTTATCTACCATATAAATAGTTTAATTAATTGCTTATTTAGTAAGCTGTATGTGCTAAGATGAATGCTAAGATATTACTTTGTGCTGTTATTAATGAATTGTTGGGCTGACATCGTTACAAATTATAATTGTATATATAGTATGGTTTATGGGCATTTTAAGCAAATAGAATTTAGCAGCTCGTGTGGAAAGTTTTTAGTGGCGCGTGCATTTCCCGACATCTCATGGCAATGCACATTAATTAGAGGGCAAAATTTGAGCACGCCAAGTCGAGAGCACAGACGAATTCAATTTAATAGCTTTCGGCTTTATTTGAAAACTCATTTTCTGGAAATTAATGAGCGCCCATTTGGCGTCCATCCAGCCACGCCCCCAATGCGCACGCAAGGCGCTGCGCTGAACTGCGCGGCTTTGGTGAGTGACTGGCCAACGTTGAGCTTTTGTGGAATCAGCCTTAGTTATATATATTTATAAATTAATGACACAAGACGAATGGCAAACGATTTATATTAAAAGGCGCCTGCAAGAAATTGGGCGCCGACCTCTCCAAATTAGTTTTGGTTTAAGTATTTCTTTTATTTATCTCTTGAGTGGTTTTTCCCCTCCCCGGTTATTTTTTCTGTCTGTCCGGGCCGGGGTGGTCCGGGTCTGCAAGAGGCCAATAGAGCATAAGCCAAAGCGAACCGATGATCCCGTATGGGTGTGCAGCTCATGACTTTGACGAATACCTAATGCGCTGTTTCGCCCCGCCCCCTCGAATTAATGTAGTCCAAGGAGTGGCACTCACTGCAGCATTTCATATTTCGCTCTCTTATAAATAATAATTAAAGCAAAATTGAAATTTCCTTTACCTTGGCCCTTGAGTAATGATGATGATGATTAGCCGCTGTTAGCGGGCACTTTAGAAATGTGAATCATGCCTATAGCGTGTGAGTTGAGTCGGCCTGCAACACTTGTCCAAGTTATTTATAGCATGCAATGCAATTGATCGATTAAGCTAATCGATATTTGGTCTAAGAGCTCAGGGTTTTTTAAGGAATAAATACTTTCAATTAATGTTTACATCTTTCAAATCTCATTTGAATGTTAATGTAAGCATAATTATCATATTAGCTGATATTTTATAAAGTAATACAAGTTTAAATTTGGAATAAAAGACACCTAAAATTGTATTTTATTTCTAAACTAATTTAATGGAAAGCAGAGTTCTTCGAATAGCCTGGAAGACTTGCCCTCCCCACATGCGTCTATTGTTTCAAGCATTATAAGGAAACGTGTTGGGGAAATGTGCTAATTCTGCCAAAGTCGAAGACTTCATACATTGCAAGAACACTCTTAGTTCACATCATGAAATTGCAATATCAAGATTCCATATCGGAAATTTCATGATATCAGATATCGAACTAAACTGAGCCATATATTCAAAATAAGCTTGAAACATGAATGCATAATGAATAAGTAATTATAAGTAAAAACAGTGGCACTTTAATTGAACTTAGAGTTAAAGCTGTCAGAGCAGGAATGCCCCTCTCCTTATGCGCTCTCTAGAGGCTCGCTCTCCCTCTCTCTCTCTCTTTGCTCTCCCTATGTTCGTATTCGAACCTGCTGCATACATTTACTCAAAACAATTATCCTGCTGTTCTCATTTCATTTTAATACCTACCAAATAATATTGGACACCCTCTCTAGCCCACTTTCCCTCAATGAGAACCAACGCAGCGAGCAATCTGCCAGCACTTGGCGTTCAAGTTGCAAAGTTCAAGCTCGGTATCGTCGAGCAACCTGTGCGATCAATTAGCCAATTAACCTTTGACCCCGATTGCACACAACCTGCCCAGATGAGCTATATCAAAATCAATAAGCCTTGTGATGTGGGCGCCGCCACGCCCCCACGTAATGCAGCGAGCTCATGTTAAAAGCCATGCCGCTTTGTCGCCGGCCAAACAGTGGAGAGGCGTTTGCAAAAGGCTTGTGGGCGTGTCGCAGCTAGAATCGCAAAGCTCCAACCCCCAACATGGCCAATAAATCGAGGCAAGAGTTGTAAAGCGACGTCGCGTTGGGCAACTAATTTAAAATAATTAGTGGGTGCAGCCAACAGGCTGAACTGAAGTCGGAGTCGGAGTCGAAGTCGACGAAGTTGTGGCTGACAATCGACCAAATTATGGGGTCGCATTCCCCATAGACCAAGCAAAGAGTTACACGGCAAATGGGCAATGCACCTGGCAGTTGCAATCAGAAGTTGTAAATGCCACGGCTCAAATCACAATAGCAGCTGCCACAATGCATCGCTCATTAGCACATTTCGACTTCGGCTTCGGCTTCGGCCTGTTGCTGTTGTTTTCAATAGGTGTGAGTTTTGATTGTAGTTCCATCGATTTTGGTTTATGGCCGGTAATTCCGGCAAATGGCCTGCTTGGCTCATCAGCAGCCTGCAAATGCTGGGCAAATAAACTTAAGTTAATTAACTGCTGGCTACATTAATTTATGCAGCATGATTAATTACAGCGAAAAACGAACTGGTCCCGCTGGCCGTTGGCCATTGGCCAGCTCGCTGTCAGCCCAGCCGGCTACCGAGCGGACAGCAGGCCAGGCCAAGCCAAGCTAAGTCAAGCCAAGCGATGCCAAGCCATGCTGTGGCTGTCTCTCGTGTCTTTGGTGGTGCAATTTGCACGCATTTTGAGTGGCCGCAGCTGCTGCAACCAGTTTAGGCCCCATTGGTCATTTGCAGCGCCAGCCATTAAAATGACATAGAGCCAGAGACGGAACACGCACCTCGCGGATTCTGGGAGCTGCCAACGCGGCCAACTGTTCCACCAAGTGGCTAGACACGGCATATGCATGGCTTTGCACTCGCATTAGCCACAACCACACGACTATTAACCTAAACACATTGCCAAAACCCCGACTTGACCTGCCTCCAGAAGCTGCTCCTCCATCTGCATCTCCATCTGCAACTGAATGCGCTTGTGTTAAGATGCAGCAGCAGAGCGATTAAATTCCAATTAGCACAAAACACACACAAAATATCATTTTTAGTTATTCACTCGAATTCGTTTAATTGTCTTAAATAAACACTTGTTTTTAAGCGTACTTAATGAAATCTATATATATAAAAGAAAGTTGTGTAAAAGTGAAGACTGCTTATAACTTGATTTGGGCTGAACCAATTTTCATGGTTTTTGATTTGTTGGATTTGTCTCCGCAACGAGTTTAGTATAGGGTCTTAAAAATACTGAAAAAATTTGCCGAATACTTGAAAAACGCGGTTTTTTCCCCAAATGTTCAAATTTTTTTTATACCCAGTAGGCTTGGTAACAGTGACAGTTTTGACAATAGTGTAGAAGTAAATAAACAAATGTAGTCAGTCAGTCTACGGTCTCCTGACCTCGAGCAGACCTGACTATTCAAAAAAAAAAAAAAAAAAAAAAAAAATTTTTTTCAAATCAAAAGGAAAAATATTTCAAATCAAAAATCTGCAAAAAATCAAAAGATTAAAACCTGACTGTTCAAAAAATAAATAAAAAATTAAAAATTCGAAATTAAAAAAAAAAGGTAATTATTAAAAAGTGTATTTTTGGCTTTTTATATTTTCGGACTTTTAAACTTTATAAATATTTCAAATCAAAAATCTGCAAAAATTAAAAAAAAAATCAAAAGATTAAAACCTAACAATCAAAAATAAATAAAAAATTCAAAATTCAAAATTCGAAATTAAAAAAAAGTTAATTATTAAAAATTGTATTTTTGGACTTTTACAAAAGCTAAATATCTCGAAAGTTCAGGGATTTGTTTGTCTCAAACATAAATTTGTGTAAATTATTTATATTTATATTTCTCGATTGTTTTATATGGTTTTGTGCGAGGGCAGTATTACTATTAATAAAAATGCCGCGTCCTAGAAGATCTAATCTTTCCCGGCGGACCCATAATGCAATTAGGCAACGGAATAGCGCGAGTCAATTATCTGACGAAGAGCGAGAAATCGCCCGAGAAAGGCTCCGCGTTAGTACCCAGGGAAGAAGGGCCTTAATTCGTGCTTCTCAAAGAGAGGCAGCCCGTGAAATGGCAATAAGAAATGGTTCAAGGATTGATTTGAATCGAGCAGCGTTTCGATATGATTGCACCATTGATTACAGCTTGAATCGTTTAGTTTGCATTGGTCCAATGGACGTTGTTTGCTAGCATTGTGGCGCATTGAAGTTTGCTGGTGAAACGCCCGGTTTGTGCTGCCTTAGTGGTAAAGTGACATTGCCATTAGCGGTCACCATAGCCATTGCGTTCCCTGCTTTATGGCGAAACACTAGAATCACGACATTTTCTAGCGAACACTCAAAAATACAATGCCTGTTTCCAAATGACATAATTTGGGGCGGAAAATATTGGAGACGGATATTTAAGGTAATTTACGTTAAAAATTTTATTTTCTATGACTGCCAAAAAAAAAATTTTGAATAATGTAGTTTGTTAGATTTCTGTAAATAGTGTTTGTAAATATAACTATAATAACTATGGCTTTGAATTTAAAGATTCAAGGCCAGATTTGCCATCGCATTGGATCATTGCAACCTATTGAAGATGCACAGCAAAAATTCTTGCAAATATACTTCAGGGGCAATATGGAAGAACAACTTGACCGGCGTCAAGAAATGAACACAGCTATGAAAAGAGCAATTCTCCATGATTTGCATGCTTAGAAATTTAAACCAACCAAAACTGTGCAATGGAACGCGTTTGGTGATAAGAAAACTGATGAGCAATGTGATTCACGCGTTGATACTCAAAGGAAAATTTAAAGATGAGGAAGTTCTTATTCCTAGGATTCCGATGAGCTCAACAGATATGCCCTTTGAATTTAAACGAATTCAATTCCCGCTTCGTCTTGCCTTCGCCATGACGATCAACAAGTCACAGGGCCAATCTTTGACTATTTGTGGCCTCAATCTAGAAAATGCGTGTTTTTCTCATGGTCAATTGTACGTGGCATGCTCACGTGTTGGCAAACGATCCGCATTATTTGTTCTTGCACCCGACCAAAAAACGAAGAATGTCGTTTACAACAAGGTGCTTGAATGAAAATCCGATTAATAAATTTATCAGTGTATCCCAGCCTGAACAACATAGCTTTCAACAATTTTTTACCTAGAAATAATATAGAGGGCAATGCAACGTTTGCCGGGCCAGCTAGTTCTTTATAAATGTTTAAAATTGCTAATTTCATAGTTAAGTTTAGCCAAGGCAATGCCAACTTCTTAGAAAACTGTTTGTCTACTAAAATAAAGAAATAAATTAATCGAAATAATTACCAAAAAATAAATTTTTAATAATGATATACATTTAATTATTACTGTTACTTAATTTAATGTTTTCGATTTATATATCGATATTTTATATGCTTATATTTATTTTTTTAATGCTCGATTAAGTTGAAGTTTTCATTTAAAAATATACATTTTATATAGTTGGATTAGAATTATAATAAACTTTATGTTATTTTTATATATAATATTATTTTAGATATAGATGAAATATTATTTATTTTAAATATTATATTAAATGTAATGTAAAGTATAGTAAATATATATTGAATAGTTTATTATATAATTTCATTGAAAATGAGAGTTGAAAAGAATATTTATTTTATTTCAGGGTAAGTAAGTGGCAGAAGGAGGCATGAGCAATCTCATAATACAAAGATGTACATACAGGTATACATATTACATACCTACATGTATGTATGTTCATGAACAGCATCGATATATCATATCAATCCGTAGTCCGCAGTCTATAGATCGTAATTTGTAATTCGTTACCACAAAAGCTAAAAACTGTAGAGCACACGATGCTATGTTAGAAATTTAGTTAGATATTTAAAATGTAATATCTGGTTTCCTGTGATAAATACATAAATTGCTAATAATTGGACTTTGCGTACGTGCCTCCCCCACTTCCTCAAAGACTTGCAGAAAAAACGTACTTCAAACAGAAGAGGCTAATGCTCCAAGAAATACACACATCTAAATATCTTAATCGAGATCGACAATTTTCATTCCCTCACAACAAGTTATTCAACAATTAATTGCCAAAAATAAAGCACAAAATGCGAATCAAGCAGAGCGCGTGCTATATGCATGATTGTGTGTGTGTATTATACGTCACGTATGTATGTATAAAAGAAGCATCTACTGATAGGAATTTCAGCTCTGCACGGAGTTCAGTGTATTTCCAAATGAGTTAAATGAGTTGGGTTTTCTTAAGTCAATATAAATCAAAAATGATTCTTGTCCGATAAACATAAATCTAAAAATTCATTTCCCTTTTTAGCTTAATAAAAATATAATATTAATAAAAAAATTAAATAATGTTTATAGAGTTGATAAAAAATTAAATAATTTATATAAAATTCAGAGTGCCTAAAAACTAGTATATTGGTTAAAGACTTTACAAAAAAACCAAAGAATATTGTTTAGAATTATATTTTAACAATAAAGTATTTAAGAAGTCCATTTAGGGAATTTATAATTAAAGATTGCTATTTTAATATTTCTTCAAAAATTAAAAAATTAATAAATACAAAAAATGATGATAAAATCAATGCAAGAAATCAAATTATTTCCGTGATTTTGTATAACTAAAACAAAACAAACAAACTCAATAAAATGTAAATAAATATATGACTTTCTGTTCACCCTTCGTCTCAGCTATAAAATGATATAAAATTGAAACCTCTTTAAGCTCAGCTTTGCAGTTGAATATAATAAACGTAATATAACTATATAAATAATCATATATATCAGTTAATTTAAGCGCCTTAAAAATATTTATTTACTCTAAAGTCCCTATCAAAATATAGATATAAACTTACAGATCATTGGGTCTATATGCATTATATAACTGAAATCTTCTGCTGTCACATTTGGCCTGTCCCGTACGATCAGGATAGGCTCTAAAATGAGATCACAGTCAGCTCCATGATGTGTCTTTTATCTGGTCAGCAAAATACGCGAAAAGCAATCACATCGCTTGGCCAGCTCAGACCCTTTTAACTGCTTGCAAATTTATGTCTCAGCTTAAGAAAACACTAAATGAGTGCCATGCATTTTTTTTATCGCACGCAGCAGCAAGAGCAGCATCGTCCAGGGTCCAACAACTAATTAGACATGTTAAAGAACTTGTTCAAGTTGTTGTTGTTGTTGTTGCTGTTGCTGTTGCTGTTGCTGTTGTTGTTGGCTTTGTGGAACTGTGAACTGCGCTGGGCATTAAAATGGTAACACCCGACCCGCAAAAGCCAGCAAGCAGCGAACACATTTAAAAATGCTCAACTTAATTAATTGCGCAACGAATGCATGCCAACGAAACAGCCCGGGAATAGGACACGTCGGACGAGCGAGCTCCAAAGCCAATGACTTGATTTTTGCAGCACGATAGGAGGCCAAGGGAGCTGTGGCTGTACCTGTGTCTGTGTATGTGTCTGTGACTGCGTGCGTTTCGCTTTCATTAAACAAATCCAAATCCAAACACATTTGCCGCTGATGCGATGACACTGATTAGCATTATCCCAGCCAGCGAGCTGGAGCTGCTGCACAGGACGTGAACTTCATTGCGGGACGGCGACAAAAGGTCTGGCCAGGCTCACAACCTGCTTGGCACACATATAGCCTTGATATACACACAAAAAATAAACAAAAATAAAAACAAAAACAAACCGTTTACGTTCGGATAATTGGCGAAAGTTAACAATTGAAATTTGAAATTAACAGCCGCTTAACGAGTTGGCATCATTCGCTCCTGGGACTGTAGGAGAGCTGTGGGCACAACTTCATTAGGACCGGCACGCCCACTGCCCAGAGCAGAGCTGAAAGAAGAACAATCAACGAGCTATGATTAATTGATCGCAGTCGAAAACATTCGACGGCACAATCAAATTAAGCCAGCATATAAATGTGAGCCAATTATTAAAACTTAATTTTGATGAAGACACCAGACGATTCCCAATTTCACAGCCTCCTCAGCGGCACCAAACTAATGAGCCACATGCACTTGGCTGCCAAAACGAATGTTGTTGTTGTTGTTGTAGTAGCTGTTACGGTTGCTGTTGCTGTTGCTGTTGCTGTTGCTGTTGTAGCTGCCTGTGAGCCGTACAACTAATCAAGCTGTTCGGGCTGCCAACTTTGATGCATTTCCCAAATTGATGCCCCAGATTGATGGGCATGCGGCGCTGGACACTGACTCGGACTATGCGTCTCTCTGACATATGCAAAACATTTTGTTCGACGCACTCTGAACAAGCCAAGCAAACAAATGAGCTGCAAATGCAGACAAATGACTAACAAGCGGCCAAAGCAGTTGGAAGTAGACGAAGCAAATCTGAGCTGCAAATAAATACTATTCTTTTATGAATATTTTTTAATGAAAAAAGAAACACTTAAACTTATATTTATTTTAATAATTTAGCTTATCGTCCACTAGCCTAATATTCGCTTTTGATATAGAATGGAATGGTAGAATGGTATCAGTATCAGTATAGTCTTTAGTAATTTGATTAGCTTCATTTGTTATTTTCAATTTGTGATATTTTGCATTACTTGTTCAAACCAAAGCAGTATAGTAATAATATTATAGTCTACCCCATAGTTTAATTAGACAAATTTTATTATACATAGTCGTGAGTTCCTCCTTTTTAACGGACATCAATTTCTCTTGTGCATAGCTGCTACAAGTATGAACTTTCTTTAGAAATAAATAAAATTTTGAAATATTAAAAAAAAAAATTTTTTTAAGGCTAACCCAAAGGGTAATCTATTTATATTATTCTGTCAGTTTCTAGTATAAGTGGTAACAAAATGCTTTTCCAAACACAAATGCCCAATTGCTCAATAGTTTGGGTAGCGCAAGACGAAAATAAAATAAAGATATTCAAACATATTTCAATTTTGTTGTTAGCCGAACTCGCATTGAACTGCGCTAAATTAACCGCAGGCATTCATTTTGGGTTTCGTGTTCGAATCGGAGGAGTTGGAGTTGGAGTCGAGGCTCTATAGCGGAGGCATTTTGATGAGTATTGATGAGTTTTAATAAATTGCTGATGAGTTTTCGAGCGCGCTTGGTTTCCCAAGCACAACGTGTACATGCAGCAGCCGTATAGAACCAGACACAGACACAGATACAAATACAAATACAGACACAGACATAGATACAGATAGAGATACAGATACAGCTGCTCAGTTCTCCTTCTACTTGTTTTGGATATCTGTAACGACTGTGGGCACATAACAAGCCTCAACGCCTTACAACATTTGAGTGATGCGTTTTTGAAAGTGGCGTCGAATTTCTCAACCGTGAAGCGCCATGCAGAGCAGCGGTAATTGAGACGCTGATGCTGATGCTGATGCCGATGCCGATGCCGATGCTGATGCCAAAGCTGTTATCCCAGCCTCAGCAGAGTGCGCTGCTTGGAGCGTGGTGCGTTGTGCGTGGTGCTTGGTGCGTGGTGCAGCCATGTAGCCGTTTAATTGCCGCCATTATTAAACTCATTTATCGTGTTTTAATTTTAACGTTGAGCTTCACCAAGAGCAGCAGCAGCAGCAGCAGCTACAGCAACAGCATCAGGTGTCTGACGTCGACGGGGCCTCAGTTTGGTTTCCAGGGGCTTCGCTTAGTTCTCCGCTCATGCAGATGCTTTGGTATAATTAGCGTGGCCGACGGCAGCGCCGACTGCAGCTGCCATGATTTGGCGCTGATGCAGCAATTTACAAGAAAATTATGTTGTTTGCTTAATTAATAAAAGTAGTTTTTAATAGAAAGCCATTAGGCAAGCAGCCAACCACTCAGCCAGGCAGCCAGTCAGCCAACGAAAGACTTAGGCAACAAACTTGCTGCTTGATTAATGAAAATGCGAGACAATCTTTGCCAGAAATCGCACTTCAATTATAAGCAAACTCGGCAAATGTGTCGACTTTTGCTCACCTGTACGAATTCAGCTCTCTCTGACTCTGCCCAGTAGCTGCCTCTGCAGCAGCTCCTTTTGTTCTGCATGCGAGTTGGCTGCCTTATTTATGTGCGGCCTGTGCAGCAAATGGCTGCAGTTCCCATGACAGCACTGGCTGGACTGCACATCGCGCGCCTACGCGTACCTCGGGGCCAATTGACTGCCAACTCATCATTTGGCAATGGTCTTTTGGCATTTCTGTGGTGTTGGCAAGCTAGCTAGCTAGCCTTTCTGGCTAACTACAAAAGTCGTAATTAATGGTCGTATGTCACACTTTCGAGTTCATCGGTGTCAGGCAAACTGGAATTGCGTTCGTCTGGTTTTCACTGTAAGCGGATGACGTCCGCCAAACTGTCGCATAAAATAATATAATTAACATAATCATAATCAACCGAGTATAAACGTTAAATTGAGGCTAATTACTTTATAACCGACACTCAACTGCGAAACATCGTCCATGGCGATGACGACGACGTCGAATTACACAAAAAACATGCTCACTTGTGGCAAACCCGTTTCAATTATGGGGAATCGAGTGATCTAGCGAGTGCTCAACTTGGCTACAACCTCAGCCCCGGCACCGGCCACGGCCCCAGCCCCAGGCCCAGTCCCCAAGTCACTGTCCAGCAGCGTAACTTCGGCCTCCACTAGCCGCTAACCGGATGGGCCAGAAGTGTGCGACAGTTTCACATACGAAAGAGATTTGATTTCATTTTCGTCCAAATGGAGCTATGACCACGTTTTTAATGTCCGATTGTATAAACTGCAACTGTGTGATTATAATCCATTACAAAAACACACGGCACGGAGTGCATACACTGCCATAAATGGGGTATACATACGTTTCAAATTGCTCAAATAAGTGTACAGGCATACTCACAGCTCTCAACTGGTTTGCATAGCTAATGATTATGATCACACTGCATTTATAAATTAAATTCATGGATATTTAAATTTAATAACAAGCTATAATGATTAAAATATAAATACTCTAAAAACTTTATTAGCATCTAAATAAAATTAAACAAAATATAATATAATATAAAATAAATATATATAAATATAATATGAAATATATATATACATTTGTATACATAAAAATGTAATTTATGAATAATGTTTAATATTTATTTCAGAAAAATAAATACAAAAATTATTTAATTAATTCTGATATAAAACTTAGTTATTAAATTAAATTATTACAAACTCTATATATGCGTATTTTTTTATAATTTAAAAATATTATTTATATATTAAATTATAACATATATAAGGAGGTTGTGGTTTCATTGAATAAATATTTGAGTATAAATTTAGCTGATGACTTGGCTCTTATTCCTTATTCTCAGATAATATATGCAGGTTTTCCTGCAATTTATTATTTGTTAAAAGTTTTTTTTTATATAAATTTATTTTTGTAAATTCCCATATCCAATATCTTTAATAATCAGTTCTACTGATTGAATAAAAATATAAAATAAAAAAGTTGTAAAAAAATTTTTTAAAAAATATATAATATTATATAAGATTATATTAAATAAATAAATAATAAATATTAGGTAAATAATAATATTAAATAAATATCATTATAAATTTTCTACAGTGGAATTCAGCAAAGTCAAGTAGCCAAGGAAATGTTGGTTGGTGAGTGCAGCTATTCGCCGAGCAGCTCCTCGCACAAGTGAAATATGGCGGCTGGCTGGCAGAGATAAAAATAAGCCAAGTTAACTGTTTTAAATTTTTATGACAAGCTCATGAAATCGTGTGCAATTGTAAATGCGCCATATAATTTACAGATAATTATTATAATTACAGGTTATTTCTCAGTTAACATATGAGTACTCGTATTTGGCTGTTGTTGTTGTTGTTGCCACTGCGTATGGCTGTTGTAGTTGTCGTTGTAGTAGTAGTTGTAGTTGTAGTTGTTCCTCGCATAGCCAAGAGGCGTCTAACAAGTTTTATTTGCTGAGCGGGCAGACGTTGTTGTTGTTGTTGTAGTCATTGCATATGTATAGCTAGCGAAACGATTAGCCGAGACTTCAGCTTCGAAATTATTAAAATAAAAATTTTTACGCTTTAATTAGGTTTTTTAATAAGGCATTAAGCCAAACGCTTTAAGATCGTTGCGCAGTGCCAAATGCGAAGTTGTTCAATTAGCTAAATGCCAGATCAAGTAAAAGTGTGCCAAATGACCTGGAAATTCAAAAGACTTAGGAAACGAACTTGTGTGTGAAGTGTTAATTTTATTTTTAATACAATATTTAAATAGATTGTGCATTGTTATTTTGAAATTAATTAATCGATCTTATGCATTGTCATTTGATAGCTCTTATAAATTTGAGCTTTAGCTGTTGGTTTAATTAAAATGATTTGAATCGCACGACCGCTTGGAGTACGTGATTCATTTAGTTACCCCACTCAACTCATAACTCGAGGACCAATTATGCGTTATGGTCGCTGACTGGGAAGAGCAACAAAAGCTGAAATATGTTTGCACTGCTCATAAATAAATTTGTTGGGCAGTCAAAAAAAAAAAAGACACAAAAAAATATATAAGAAATAAAAGTATTCACAATCTATGGATGTTCCAGGGCCGGGCGCGATAAAAATCGTTGGCAATTTGTTAAATTTAACGATTTGCAGCACAAGCGAAACAACGGCGAAAACTGTGCCGAAAGTTGAGCAGCCCAAAACGGCCAGCCAGCCAGCCAGGCAGCCGCCTCCTCCTGCTTCGACTGTTTTATGACCAAATAAATAATTAAAATGATGCGTGGTGTTAAGTGCCGCCACGTCTCCAAGCTCCAAGCTCCAAGCTGGACAACAGTGCGAATGGCGAGCCACACGCAGCGCGTTCATTTCTTTTGAAAATTTGTCATAAATTTATTGCTTTCGCGCGGGTTCACTGTACCCCACCGGCCTGGGCACAGGGCACGTACGCACTCTGACACTGTCCGGGTCCGGGCTTAATTGCTTGTCATGTGGCACACATTTCCAGCGCAAATTGGCCGTCCGATGGACATGAGATCAGTGTTAGACAGCACAGACCACACAGCGCTCCACATCGGCATATACATTCATATCCCCATCTCCATCTCCATGTCCATCCCCATCCCATTCTAAGGTCGGCAAATTTCTTGCCAAATTTCAAACTAACTAAGCCTACGACAGCGCGCTCTAGGCCCAACGGACGGCGGCGGTACGCCCTTTAACTGTGAGCCGGTTCTTAGACGGAGCGACGACAATTAAAGAGAATCGGGTCGAGTTTTTAATGAACTAACTGCGGAACATTAAACTAATATGCTTTATGGCTGCTCGCTCCAGTTGTCCACCGAATGTCACTTGTTGCAGCTTCTTGTCTTTGGGATCTTTGAATCTGAACTGGACATGTTTTTTACGATTATGTGCTCGTTAAAGCGCAGCCCGATGTCGGCCTTATCGCTTTGCATCGCCAGAGCACACATAAAATAAAACACACACACACATAATCAAAACTGATCTACAGCTCACTTTATCCTGCGACCAAGTGGCAATAGCAAGTGGCACGTCTAGGAAGTCGCTTGATGAGGTTTCCGAGTAAATGCTGTCAAAATGATTATACTTTCTCATGTGAGCATCGACATTAAAGTGTGTCTGGGTGATTTTTTTTTTTTTTTTTTTTTTTTTTTTTTTTTGTGATTCTTTTTGAGGAATAAAGAGACGAGTGAATGAATTTTTTTTTAGCTTGTTGAAGATTTATCCGATTGATGCAGCCATCTTTCCGCTTATATATAGAAGTAATATGGCGGAATTCCTATAAAATATAAATAAAATCTCACACCCCATTATGCCACGCCCTCCCACTTTCAGATGTATAGTAATATTAACCAACTCAACTTATGCTTAGCTTGCCTTTTTAAAATTTATTCATATTTTTAGCAGCATTTAGAGGGCGGCCAAAATTTGTGTAAGCAGACCGTTAATTTGATCGAATAACGGTGTCAGCAGATTTGCCACCTGTGTGGCCAGTGAGCCGAGTCCAAGATCGCCCAGCACCTGCTGAAGGGTAGCTAACGCCGACTTCTGCAGGCAGACAACCGGCTCCAACAGCGAGCCGCCCACATTGCCAACTAATCCCAGCACCTCGCCCACTGCAGCCACCGCAGCTGTGCCAGTCAGCAGCTGTGTCAAGAGCTAGAAGGACATGAGAGTATTAGCTCCGACAGGATGTGAACTTCATTCTATACCGACCACAAGCACAATACTGAATTTGACAATCGCAATCATTTCCAAGAAGGAACTGTCCATTTGGCAGCACACTTGCCCTATTTATAGTGGATCTACTTTTTTTTTTTTAGAGAATATTACAATTTCAATTAGGGCTCGTCACGTTATCGTGTACAAAGCCCAATTTGTTTCTGTCCTATCTAGAACAACCAATTTAGCACTCTCCGATATCAGAGTCGAGTGGCTCGAGTTTTATGGCTCTATTAGCAGGCGAGAGGCCAAGCGAAGCTCATAAAGTTCGCTGCCTGCGACTCACAGTGATCCCTGCCTATAGAGTCGTCTCATTTGGTTGTTGTGCCGGCGTTCAGCAATTTTTCGCATACAACATAAATAATATTTTATTGGCAATTTAGTTGGGAAATTAATGTGCATACAGTTGGCAACTTTAGTAATTTATGCAAATAAAACGATCGTAAATTTGGCATTAAAACGCTTATTAAATGATCGTTTATTAGCCAAGGTCCAAGCCCCCAGCCACGCACACACACACACACACACATATATATACTCTACATCTAACCAAAGGATTAGCAGCTTGCCCCCAGCCCTTGCCCTGCCTTGCCGTGCCTTGCCCTGCCTTTGCCTGTCGTGGCATGCAACAAGGTTGCGATTTGTAGCATTCGCATAAATTAAGTGATTAACCGAATTGTTCTTAAATGCTGGCAGCTACTTACACGATTGATATTATTTACGATGCCAGCCAGAGAGGGAGAAGGAGAGGAAGAGTGATATATATATATATATACAATTGATATA
Source organism: Drosophila arizonae (assembly GCF_054131065.1). Classification (NCBI taxonomy): domain Eukaryota; kingdom Metazoa; phylum Arthropoda; class Insecta; order Diptera; family Drosophilidae; genus Drosophila; species Drosophila arizonae. The sequence continues at coordinate 12,933,570 of NC_142922.1, read as the reverse complement.
TGTACATTTGTTGCTATGCTTAACTTGATATGTGGGGCTCTCATTGGCCGCGCAAAAAGTGTCTATAACTTCTGGGAAATGTGGCCAGCGGCTGGGTCGCATATTGTATAATGTATTAGCTGGCGCATTGTGTGTTAATTTGACAACAACATCGGGCTGACATTCCTTGGGAATGGCAACGGCAACAACACTTTGCCGCCGTGGCGACAAACGAGCCTTGTTCCTGTCAAAAGTCAGAAATATAACCATATAAAATCAGTCGGCATGACCATTGAGCTGCACGCTGCACGCTGAACGCTGAACGCTGCTGTCTCAGCATCTCCCTCAGTGTCTGCTTCAGCCATGGCCATGGCCATCATCATCAGCATCATCATCATCTTTTTCCTGGGTAAAAGCGCAACAGGATTAGCAAAATTAATGCGGCAAACGCTTTAAAAGATCTTCATCTCTGTCTGTCTCTCACTCACTCCCTCTCTCTCGCGCTCTCTCTCTCTCTCTCTCACTCTCTCTCTTTCAATGAAACTGCGATTCAAGCTGTCAGCGATTCGAGTCCTCAACTTATCAGTCTGCAAGAATCAAACAATTTTGCCCCTTTCATAATATATTTCGAGCACTCTGATGTCTAGCAGAATTTCAAAAGAATGTTAATAGAGCTTAAGAGGATCAGCATGTTTTTTATCTCCTTGACCCAACTTCAACACTTATTTATGATATAGAGCATTATCAACATCATTAAACTGCGATTATAGTAAATAATTATATTATGTATTACTACAACTACCAAACTGTGTATACTAAATGATTATATTTTTATTAATAAAAGAAATTGCGAAATTTCAATTGTGCATAAACGTTTTTCTATTAATCATAAATTTCTCCATTCATTCAACTTTTCCATTTTTAGTTTTTTTTTTATTATTTTATTTTTAGCTATTTGTGATTTAAGCCATTAAACTTAATAATTATATTCTAAATTTAGCTATAATTTTATCAATAAAATAAATTGGCAAGGCTCCCATTTATTTGCTCATCTTTTTCCTATTGAGCATAAATTTTACCTCATTCAACATTTCCGTTTTTAGCTGACTTTTTTTCCCAAAGTGCTAGATAAATGATTAATGCAAGAAACATAATGTAAAACGTTTGATAGTGGGTTGAGCTAAGCTATAACTTTGTTAAAACATCGTCTAAGCTTAGCCAAGAGAAAATGTCTCATTCATAACCGATCGATGGACATTGTATTCGAAAAAGAAGTATTCATTCAATAAAGTTGTTTGGGATATTTCTTCAGTTCGCGGCTGATTGAGATGGAGATGGCTTAATAATTGAAATTTATCAAAATGTATTAAGAAAATCTTAAAATCTTAAATGCCACATTAATTACAGCATCTCAATAATAGAGGCATAGACAGAGACAGCGAGAGAGAGAGAGAGACAGAGATAGCGAGACATAATCGAAAGAGACATTTAAAAAGTGCCTGACAAATGATCGAGCAATTTATAACTATTTACGAAAGCAACAAAAAGAGAGCGGGACAGAGATAGAGAGAGGGAGAGAGAGAGGAATACGTTAAGGTTCCGCTGTCTCTGCCCACAACACAAATTTATCATAGTCCATAGACAATGCAATATCGAAGGGGCCCAGCGGATTGTGGACTCGAACTGTGGCCATTCAATGTCACAACTGGGGCCAATAAATTTCAACAATTTACAACGGGCAATTCATAAATTTATTAATGAATTAAGTTATAAGATAATTTACAGTTGATGCTGATCGAAACGCAATCTGGCGAACAAAATGATCATCACTGCTGATCGCCGCAATATATCAACAGCGGACGTGGCCCAAGACGCGGCCTAATCGAATTGTAGCGAAAGCAGAAGCAGCAACAACAACAACAACAGCAACAAAGACAGCAGCAGCAACAACAGCAACAGTAAAGGCAAAGGGAAACGGCAACAACTACAGTGGATTCTCGGAATTGGACCTGGGCAAATGGGCAAAAGGCTGCAAAAATTTAAATGAAGCTGTGGCCGGGCATCCAAATCGAGCTGAGAGAGCCTCGACAGGCAACAGGCAACAGGCAAGAGGCATGAGGCAACAGGCCAGGGCCCTGGTATGCGGCAACTGGCTGCAGTTTGTCTGCCTGGCTTATTGCTGCGCATTTCTATGCAAAAGTCGAGGGCGAGCTGCCCATGATTAGCCGGCCACTCGATCGCGCTTCCATAATCGTTATCAGCGGCACCATCATCGACAACGGACAACGGACAAGGGACAACAACAAGCTGCATTTGTATATCTTTTTCTTGGTTTAGGTTTTGGTTTTGGTTTTGTTGCTTATAAATTGGAATTTAAAATTAATTAAGTTGTCGTTTTGCGCTTTTATCCAATTTATAACTAATATGACACCGATTATACGAAATATGTTCGCTAATTAACGAACAAACACCACAGCCAACCACCTGCCATCCCCCTGGCCCCGGCCCCTGACACTCGCGCGCTCATCTAACTGGCCAGAACCAAGGCAGACAGACAGGCAACAGCAACAGCAGCAGCAACTGCGTCTCTGCATTGACTCTGTCCAGCCGGGTCTGGCCTGGTCTGGCCCGATCTTTGGATCGTGTCCGCGTGCTCGTAATCTGCTCGCTGAAGACGCGTTGTAAATTGTCTGACAAAGCTTATTTTATTAATTTAAGCCATAAGCGTTCGCCTCGTGTTGCCGTTGTTGTTGCTGTTGTTGCTGTTGCTGCTGCAGCTTTGACTTGTTTGTTTGAAGCACCTTTTGCATACACGGCCAAGTATCGCCAAGCAGCGCCAATTTATTGCGCATCGTAAAAAGCCGTTTGCGTTTTAATAAGCCATGCCAAACACGCGGCGGCTGTTCCGTTCCGTGCCGTGCCATTCCGTTCCATTCCTCGGCTCGCTGGTTGTTAGCAGAAGGCGTCGATGTTGACGACGTTTTGGTCATTTGACTTTGGCCAACGTCCACAGCACTGGTCCAAAGGCAAGAAGAAGAAAATGAAAAAAATGCAGCTAAACTCTCTCACTGCATTCCAGTCCATAACGAATTGGAGTGTCTTTGGGGTAATCAGGTGTGAATGTGTTATGTGTATGTGTGTGTGTGTGTGTGTCTGTCTCCCTCTGCATGACTGTCTGTCGAGCAATTGGGCAATTGAGCGACATTGGTTTATGGTGGTAAGGGGACTTATAACGGCATTTAATGAGCAACATTATGGCTAAGCCAGAGTCGGCCAATAAACATAATCATGTTATAGCAACTTAAGACGGCGGCTATATAACTGAGTTATGACACTTGCTGGACTGTCAATCACAGTCGATCATGAAAATGCTTTCGATTGTTTGATTTCTAATCAAATAAACCACTTCGCTTAGTTTGTCCATTTAAATTTTTAATTATTTCCAATGCATTGCAATGTGCAACAGCACATAATTTTCTTTATCAATTTATAGTTGACATAAATATGTAGGGTAATATTCATGTATATATGTATAGACCCCATACCAAAGGGTTGATGATGCTGAAAATATTATTGAGCAATTATAATTATTTTTTCTATTTAATAAAAATAAAATAAATAAATAAAATCATTTAACATTATCTTTCACGGTATTCATATCTTTAAAAATAATATATAAAAATTATTAAAGAGAATCAAAATAATTATTACTCATTCATTGACTGCTATCTCACCTGCAGCATATCCAGCTCTCATTTTCTCTCTCGCTCAAGCACAAGTGTAATGGAATGTAAAATAAATAAATTGTAAATTCTTTCAATACACAAAATGTGTCTCATTCAACTTCGTATTTACTCGGGTAGCTTATAGGTTCATTCGACTAGGCTATGGGAGCTCACTATGATTGGAGCGCTCAGCCGAAGCTGTCGCTTCTCATATGAAAGTCCCAATGTGCACTATTTGTTTCTTACTCCCGGCTTTAGAGCTCTGAGAGTCATGCCACCAAGAGATCGTATTCGTTTCGGAAAGAAGAGTATACCAAAATCATAAGAGTTTACCCTCTAGCTGAACTTTAAAATAATTTTGTGGGAATCATGAGAAAGCATATATGTTTAATATTACTCCGACTCTATCACTATGGCTTACTCTCGCTCTCGCTCTCGCTCTCTCTCTCTCTCTCTCTCTCTCTCTCACACACACATACTCTCTTTCGTTTCCTCTGCATCTTTATATGCCTCTACATCTATTTGTATCCCTCTCATTTTCTACATCCACGTCTCTCCACGTCTGTGTCATACTCTCTTATTTTCTGTTTTTGGTTCTCAGTTTCATATGGAAAGCAAACGAGCAATTTTTCATATTCCTCTCATTTGACTTCTAGTCATGAATTGACATTATGTTGACAATTATTTAATAATATATTATCACAAAAACTTATTTTAAATCAACACAATACAATATTACCAAAAATAAATTATCCCATAAATAAATAAATAAAAAATTATTTAAAACAAATTAGAGAATTTGAAAAATCCATACCAAAATGTAAAGTCTTATACAGAAGGTGCCTTAAATCCCACAATGTTACAGTACAAGTCCTGCCCCACTACTTAGCCATAACGGCATTAAAATAAATATGTCAAAATTAAGTAAGCAGCCACAAATTCACACACCACCACCACCAACACCACCATCAGCAGCACCACCACAAATCGACAACAACAAACTTGCGATAAGCCGGCCACAATGGACGAACCACAAGCAAATACAGCAGAGGAAGAGGAAGAGGGCGAGGTAGAGGGAGAGAAGACGAAACTCTTCCCTTGGCCGTATGTATGTGGTTGTTGTTGTTGGCCATAAAAAAAGGCGTTGAAATCAGTAAAAATAGCCATGGCTAAGAAATACGGCTGCCGGGTCTGGCGGTCTGTGCAAACAAGGCCTGGCCATCTAGATGGGGCCATTGGCCAGCTAACCAGGCTAACAGGCGCGTAGAGTTGGTAAGGACGAGATGGGCGCAAAAATCGTTTACAAATAAATCAGAAAGCGATAAATAAGGATTTTGTCTCGTAATAACTCAGCGGGAGCCATTTAACATGCAATCATAACGAATCGATGCTGAACGCTTTACCGAATGCCAAGGCCCAGGGATCAGGCACCAGGGACCAGGGACATGCAGCAAGGAGCACGGGCCAGAGGAACACGGCCAGCAACACGCTTTCACACCAGGCAGCCCAGTTAGCAAGTGTGTGTGTCGAATTGTTGTTGACTTGTTGCAGTTGTCGCTGCCGCTGCTGCTGCTGCTGCTGCTGCTGCTGCTGTGGCTGTGGTTGTTGTTAATGTAGTTCTCGCGCCTTGGGCATCGAAATAAAGTTGCAAACAGGAACGTGAAAACTTGTGGCCAGGCCATCGCCTGAGCCTTTAGCACAATGACAGGGGCGTTCTTGGTTTTTATGAGCAAAGTTTTTGTTCTTTTTGTTTATGTTGTTTTTTCTTCTTTTTTTATGCCTGCCCCTATCACAAAACATATTCAAAAACATGCACTTGGCTGCACTTCATAATTTTGCCAGCGACATCAGCGATTCCCGTAACCCCTTACTACTTAAGTCATATTGTTCCCGTATGGCTTAGCCCCTGTCCTGCTCGGCCGATGCTTCCGATTCAGCTGTGCGTGGTGCAACGGCTTCAGCCACAAGCTCACCTAATTATGTTGTAAAACAATCTGGTTGCATTTGGTCAGCGGCTCCTGGGCCACGTCTAATAACTCTCTGGTCGAGGGAAGTGATTAAAATTACAAAAGTCCGCGTTGACGCTAGGCCCACAATGGCTGCGAGGCACGCAGACACGCAGCCGAGGCGACTACACGATTTTCTATGACTAATTGCCAGAAGTGTGTCACAGGAAGAACGGCCCACTAACAACCCGGCCTGGGTCCGGGTCCGCGTCCGGGTCGGACAGGTGAGCTGGCAGGCCGACTTAGCTTATGGGGTCAGGCACGCATACGTGAGCATAAAGGACTTATCTCGATGCAATTGCAGTCGCAGTTAACCCGGCTAACAAGAAATTAAATTCCATTACGCGCCCGTAAGTCAATTTGCCCGGCACAGGCAATGGGGCTAGGCTTAAGTTAACAAAAGCACCACAGTGGGCACATTGCCACAGAACTTGACTGAGAACATGATTAGTTCAAGAATTGAAAGAATTGAGATACTCTTCCTCTTTGAGCTGTCTAAGTGATTCTGTGTAGTTAACTGCATGGATCAGGAATGGAATTTGCTTTAAGGAATTCTAGAATATAGAAAGTACAAATGCCGGATAGATAGAATGCCGTATGGACTGAAAGACGAACGGACACACGGACGAATGCACAGAGAGCGCAGGCAGATAGATGGACAAAATATCGGATGCACAGACAGATAGCTCGATGGACCGATAGACTAGGCTATACCAACTCTATACATAGACTGTACGATATACTGAGAGAGAGAGAGATAAACTATTAATAAGGATTCGATAGGGTGTTTAGCGTAAAATAATTTTAGGAATTATTTTATTATTTCCTACCCATAAATAAGTATTCCATTTAAGAAGACAACTAAAATATCTAAAAATATTCAAAAGCTCCTGAGCTCACATTTAATATACTTGCGCACTTCACTTTTCATGTGGAACCACTGTGCAGTCGGTGTAGACGCACAGAGCTAATGAAGAGGTGGTAATTTATGTGGCTATATTCACCTGTTCCTAGACACGTTTTAATAAGCCAGTGACTGAGCCATGAATGGGAACGAGCTGGCCAAATGGAGACGTAGACATGGGCTAACCAGGCAGGTCTTACACATACGTGGGTCTAACAGCCTCTAGCTGAACGTTATCTGCTTACCAGAGTCTTGGCCAAGTGCAGGATTAATTAATTGCTTGCTGCTGCTGCTGCTGGTGGTGGTGTTAGTGGTGGTGGTGGTGGTGGTGCGGCTGCAACGGCTGCTGATCATGTCTGCGGCACACATGACGTATACGTGACACTTGAGAAATGTTCAGTCGCTTAATGTGCGACATTTTGTTTGTTTTTGCCAACTGCTGCCAACGACTTTTGGCTGTCTGCAGTGGCAGTGGCACATCAGCTCTTACCACAATTTTTCCCTCTGCTTTGCATATTGCGCACTCGGCCCATAATGATGAGCAGCATCGCTCCATTGAGCCAGACGACAGCGTTGTCAAATGACTTGCGTAAATTTATCGTAAATGCCATCAACGGTAGCTTCACAGTCCGAGCCAGACCGGCGAGCCGCCTCGCCACGTTTGGGCCAACTTAAAAGTCAGCTCGTTGGTCGAGTCAGTTAGTCAGTCAGCCAGGCTGCCTGGCTAGGCTAATCCTCGTTAATCCTTTCCACCGGCTGGCTCCCCAGCCGCACATAAATTTACCTCCCCTTGCCGACGTTGTTGTTGCTGTTGTTGCTGCTGTTGTTGGTCAAAATGTCATCCCCGCCTTCGCATCAAACATGTGATATGCTAATGAAATGCAGCGCAGTGCGTAGTCTCTTCTGGACTCCGGGCATGCGCCATTCCGCACCGCAATTTGCATTGAAGCTCAGCCACTGTGTGCTTAAACAGGAGAACTGATCCTCAGCCAGTTGCTTCGTGTGGCTCCATCTGCATTTGCATCGCTTGACATATTTAATTGGAAGTCAATTGCTTGGCAAGTAGGAATTAGATGGGCTCGAAATGAGCTGTACTTGGGGTCAATATAGGATAAATTCTAAAATGATCATAGTTTGCCAAATTTTATTTTCATAATATTGGTAAAGATATTATATCATATTATGTTATATATTAAATTACATTATAATATATTTATAATTAAATTATACCGGCATACTAGCTAACAAATTAGGTTTTGCGCAAAATGCGCTGTAGAGTCTTAGACAATAAGCTGCAATAAAACAAAATCAAAAATTAAAATAAATAAAATTTAAAAACAAAAATTGTTTCGATTTATATGTATTTTATAGATAACTGTAAATATTAAAGCCAATTTTTGTAAATTTATATATTTTTTAGATATATATAAATATTATAGGCAAAATAGATTTCAAATTTTCAAATTTGGGACATCTTTTATATAATGCTGAGAGAAACGAAACGGACAGACGGACGGCACAGCAGGATTTACTGTAAGCTCTAATCAAATAATTCGTTTGCGAAGACTCGAAATACTTAATAATGTGCATATAATTAAGAATATATTTCATGAGATCAGCATTGAGCCGCAGTTTTTTATTTATACTTTAAGTCCCTAAGGCGGACTCCACCTTAGAGACTTTGAGTATAGAGCGCAAATTAAGTTGGACTCTACTCATCGAAAGATCTTTGCAAATTCATAAAATCAATGAAAACTAATATGAAACTAAATTAAGATATCGACTTTATCAGAGCTAGAGTTACAAGAAATGAAATTCAGATTGCTCCAAGGAGTGCACAGCTCTGGAGCAGACGAGGTATTTCCCAGTCAACCACTCCGATTTAGAGCACTATTCCATGGCGCGCCTGATCAGCTATAAGCAATCTCTTACTACCTGCTAAGCTAAGCAAAATCTCAGCCAATCCATAGTATAATAGCAATCATTAATAATATAGATAATTGGTAAACAAATGTTGATCCTTTGTAGCTGCTATAGGATGCGCACTAGTTCGCAGCATTTGCGGCACTTCAACAATTACCCTAACAAAGAATCCAAACAAAACGGCGGCGGCAAACGGCGCTCCAGTTGAACACACTTCGGGTTGACATTCAATGGGGCCCGGGGCTTGTAGTTTGTGTCTCATTGTCATGCCCGGCTTATTGATTGGAATACAATGGATCCTTAAAGTGTGCTTACAAGCGCCGTAACTCAAACAAATTGCAGCCGCCTGCAAACGCCTGACTGAGTCGGAGACGACAACGAGGATGAGGACGAGGATGGGGATGAGGATGAGAAAGAGACGACGGGTAACGACACTGATCAACAGGCGCGGCAATGTGGATGCACCAGGCGGCGAGCAGTTGGGCCAACTGGTTCCCGGTTTTGGGCCAATGCGTTTTACATGATGGCTACACGACAAGACAGGAGCGGCCAATCGGCCAGCCAACCAGCCAGCCAGCCGGGCAGCTTAACAAGAACAAGATAAGCCCGCGCCTCAATATTGTCGTTGTTGTTGTTGTTGTTGCTGTTGCTGTTGTGGCTTTGGCTGCTTTAAGTTATTCCAAGCTCGCCATGCACACACAAACCAGAGGCGCTACTGACGCGCTTATGTTAAATTTACCAAACAAGCGATTTGTATGCAATTTCGCGATCGTCGAGGCAAAGTCAGGAGCGCAGGCAGGCAAACAAACAAACAAACAAACAGTCGGGGAGGCAGCCAGGCAGGCAGGCAGGCAGGCAGCAACTGTAGCTGCTGAAATCCAAATCCCAGCGAGACATCATGACGTCGTGGATTTGGCGAGGGCTGCTAGCAGCTATTGCTATTGTCTTAGCCAGAGCGTCGTCTGCCCCACTGTCTGCCCCACTGTAGAGTGTGCGCCTGCTGATCCGCTGGCTGCCTCGTCAGCAGCGTCGCGTCGCAATGTCTAGTTTATTGGCGTGATTTTTTATTTGCATTCGAAATGTTTGCTTGCCAGTACAAGTTGTTGTTGTTGCTGTTGCTGTTGCTGTTGCTGTTGCTGTTGCTGTTGCTGTTGCCGTTGCTGTTGCTGCTGATGCACGTGATGTATGCGATGCGACCGCACGGCCTGTGTCCGTTTTGCTCGACCGCCACACAATTGCCATAAGTTTTGCGGCCGGCCCGCAATTATTTGCGGAATTCCTTTTGGAATATATATTGACTCTGACTCCCAGTACGGACTGGACTGGATGGAGACTTGTGAAACTGCGCACACTTGTGCCAACCATACGTGCCTGTGTGCATGTCCGCCTGGCCTCCAGCGCCTCCGACTAGCTCTGACAGCCCATACAAAGAAGCCTAACCCAATGCCCGTTCGTTGTCGCTGCTGATGTCGCTGCTGTTGTTGTTGTTGTTGTTGTTGTTGTTGTCGTCGTCGTCGTGGGCTGGGCTGGGCATTCGGGCTTCGCTTTATTCCTCTGTTAATTTGTCATGAAATTTCGTTTTTTAGCGCATTCCTTAAATGCGTGCAATTTGTGAAATGCTTTCCACGGCGTGAGAAGTGCCTGCCGGAAATAAGATTGAGTGGGATTTATGGAATTGATTGATCAGCTGCGATTCTAAGAATATACTTTTGACGAGAATGCTGTTCTGAGAACATTTATAATTTTTATTTTTTATGATAGATGATAGTTATACTTATTGATTTTTTATTGCTGGATAAACATTTTATACGTGAACTGATTCACTAACCAGCTGCATGATTCTTCAATTGAGTTCAGGCCGAATCGAGCTTAAAGGCTTACTGCTGTAGGCAAAATCAGAGTAATAGACATTGTATTTTTAAGGGCAGCCCTAAAGCTAGCTTATAAAATCTGTATATCTGAGTGAGATATAAAAAATGCGAATATAATATTAAAATAATTATTTTAAATATATACATTTCTTCAGTAAATGGTTCAGAGTAATGAAATATTAATTGTATAATAATAGCGCTAAAATTAAAAAAAATTAAGTCAAATTATTCATATTAAAATTACATCATTTCATATTTAGGGTCAACTATTTATTTATTGAAATTAAGTATTAATATAAAATATCTTCAATTGTGAATTATCATAAGTGACTTTCAATCTAAGGAAAGACAGTTGGAATAGGAGTTGAAGATGGGAGAGCGGAGGAGTGATCGCTCTCCCTCCGATCGTTCTCCCCATGATCAGTCACCAAATAATCGGTATTCTTGTAATGACTCTCCCAGTGCTTGCACTAGCTTGAACTGGGTTGAACCCTTCTGAAAGGACAATCCATAGAGTCCGAGAATAACCATGAGAATTTATAAATAATACTCCACTCAATGTATATTGAATACGTGTATGTATGAGTGTATGAACACTTTTAAAATTTTTTTTTTAATTTTTTTTAAATATATATAATTTAAGAATAACAACTCTAGTTCATTGTATAAAAGAATGGCATATATTAAGTCATACAATTAAAATTTTCCATAAATTTAATGAAAATTTAGACATAAATAGAATTAATAGATATCCATCACATCGCAGCTTCTCAGCCTTTCAGGCGTTGCTCTCGACGAAGTCTAGCCTTACATACATTATAAATCATACGTATACATCACGCTCAATCGCTTAATTAAGTATATATGATATATGCTATATGTATATATGCCATATAATGAATGTGTATATAGTCAATGGTCATTGAATATAATTACAAAGATGTCATTCAGTCCACCCACTCGCATCGACACCCACCGCATTGCCAATGCAATCTTTCAGCTGCGGCAAGCGCAATTCCTGGCAAGCGATGCATCCAAGCGCAGCTCAGTTAGAAGAGGCGCCTGCGTTTCCGCTAACCTGTCCGCCTGCAAGTCAATTGTGCAACTGCCCCAAGTGTCAAATTAGCCAAAGAGCTGGCGCAGACTCAATACAAACTTGCAACTGCCAACATGCAACTGGCGACTGCCAATTGGCAATTGGCAATGGGCAAATGGCAAATGAAATGCTCACTGCCAGCTTGTTCCAACTCGCACACTAGCTGCCGGCCAGCTCGGAGCGGGCGTCTAATTTTCCACGAATCGAATTCAGGTAAGGGGTGGCCGTTTTCAATACCAACCAGTCAAGATGTAAACGGGTATAATAGGCTTGGCTATAAAGATGTCAAAGCTAGCCAAAGAGATCTTTGATATTTATTGAGTATATTCCCTTAAATATATTAAAATATCAATGTATATACTATGATATTCAAATTGTAGCTTTAGTCTAACAGTAAGCTCACAGCATAATTTAGGATATCTTCAAGTCGAGCATGCCCGACTGGAGCACTTCTACTTGCATTTGCATTTGCATGTGGGTGGTCAGCAAATTGCCAGAACGTGAGCACAATTTTAAAATTAACGGCAAGTGGTTAGAACAGCAGCAGCAATGGGTAGACAGATAGACGGACGGACGGAGGGACGGACAAACGGACGGACAGACAAGCAGCGCATTCCAGCCACAAAACTGTTGCAATTAATTGCATAAAAGTTTTAAAACCGTCAGCATTTCCCAACTCCTCTAGCACCCAATAGAACAATGGCGTCTTGTGCAAACTATGCAACAACAACAACAAACAGTAACAACAACAAGAACGTGGCCATAATCGGAGCCACATCGTCGTCATGGTCGTGCCTTTCAGTTTGAAACGTGATCGATAGACTCTGACTACTACTAGCCTGAGTTCATGCAACAACAACAACAACAACACAAACAACAACAACTACAAATTGGACTCTTTTAGCCGTAGACGTAACCAAATGTTTTGGCCTCAGTCAAATTATGTTCTTTGCCTCGTTTGATAATGAAACTGCAAATTGAAGTTGCTATTGTTGTTGTTATTGTTGTTGCTGCTGTTATTGTTGTTGTTGCTGCATCTCAAACTGTTTGCTCACACCGTCTGAGGCAGCGATCTTGAGCATCAGAGTGCAACGCTAATGATTACGTGTTATCGTGTTGTAATTTTGCATAAACCTCTAATGACTGCTGGCCCCGCTGGACTGCAAGCAGATCCAAGAAACCATCCATCCTCCCATCTATCCACCCATGCAGCCATCCATCTACAGATCGATTCAATGCTTCGGGTTATATGGTTTAGATCATGGCAGCGGACACTAACTAGGCTCATCATGGAGCGTTAACAAGCTCATTTTTTTTAAACCTGACGTGCTGAGTGCCCAGGCGGACAGCGGAATCAGCGAGCCAAGTTAGAAGTTGGCCAATTTCGTAGCACTTATCCCGATCATAAATCGTTAATCGTTAATAATGGCATTTATTGTGCTATGCACCAAACACTCAAGCTACCCATTTAAAAAAAAAGCCACATATTATATAACAAAAGTGAGCAATATTTTAATTTAAAACTAATTTTAATTTATACAATTATCTTTATATTTTAATAAATTTATTAAACAAATGAAAAATTCTTTGAAGTTGTTGAAAATAATCGACGGATATCATAATCTTCGAGTGAAGGAACCGACAATTGTTTCTAAGTATATTTTCGATTTCCCGAATTTTCTTCTCTTATTCTCCCCCTCTCCCTCTTGCTCCATCTCTGTCTAGCTCTCCTTCTCACTGTATTTCTGTCCTTTGCCTCTTAATGTCTCTCTCTGTTTCTACCACTTTATCTCGCTCCCTCTAGCTTTTTGTATATCTCTGTATTTTCTCTCGCTCTCTCACTCTCTCTCTCTCTCTAGCTCTCTCGTTGTAACTGACTGCTCTCTCTAACTCTGCCCTTTTTCCTTTTCCTATTTCACACTCTTATATTTAACCCCGCCCACGCTCTGTTCTAACCTTAATTATTACTAATTTATTTGAATACAAGGAGGGTTTCCTATAAAAAACATGTTTTCCCTTCATCGACTTTTATAATAACAACACCCTCGCTTTCATTCTCCTTTTTTTTCCCTGAGTCGAAGAACAATTAATTCAAGATAAATACTTGTACCTTTACAGAAACTTGATACACCAGAATATAGACCAAGGCAACACAGTTTTCGTTTACTATTTCTACGATCGTAATCAACCCATTGCCATAATGTGCAACAAATGATCGCAGTGACAATATCAAGCGATATCATGGAATCTCTCGTCTGTTAGCCAATCAACACCTACAACCAAATCGATATCGCCCAACTCGATGCATGATAAAGTATTTCGCCAGATTGTTCAAACGAGCTCGAACACGGTTATCCACAATGATTGAACTAAATTTTCATTAACCGGTGCCCGTAGACAAAACGTTTTCCTGCTAAAAACCTACTCCAAACGAACTCGAAAGCATATTAAATTGAATTTTTATGTTCTCACAAAACATGAAAATTCATGATGCCGGGCACTGGGAACAGATCGGACCATAAAGCTGAAGCACTGGCCATGGCCCCATCCATTGCTGCTGATGGTGGTGCTGGTGGTGCCCGTGGTGCTCGTGGTGCTGCAGAGTGTGTGGGTTAATAAATGGGCCCCCAATTGGTCAATGGTCGGAGACGAGAAGCGTTGCTAAATTATGGTTATTTAAATAAACAGCACACGATTTGATTTGGCGGAGCAAAAGTGTTGCCGTGGCCGCGAAATGCGAGCGCCTCTCAAATTGGACAAGGGATCAAGCAACTGTGGACGAGCCGGAGAAGTCTGGAAATTATGTTGTAGCTGCACTGATCGTGCCCTCGCTCGCTCGCTCACTCGCACTGGCGATAGATTCGTCTTGGGGGTTGTGCCATCAGGCCATGATTGAGTAACGCCCATGACTGGCACTGGGCCATCTAATTATGAGTCCAGCTGGTGAACGTTGATTGCAGCAGCAGCAGCAGCACAAGAGGCAGGGACTCGACTCTGAGCATCATTAGCTGATGAGCAGCGTAGCCTCCTGATGGCCTCTCTGATAAGCAAACATATAAAATGCAATGTGCGTTTGCCATACGGCGTGACCTTTGCCCCCCGCCAACTTTCGGGCCCCCAGATCGGGCGTTGCGGCGTTTTGTTTATTTTGAAGCTATAATTTAAGCGAGTAATTGCACGCTGGCGGCCAGAATTTGTAACTAAACTGCAAATTAGCAGCCAATTCTCCAGCCGATTAATAACCATAATTATTGGCTCAAACGCTGACGAGCGAACGTCGCAGCCAGAAAGAAGACGAAGCTGCTGCTGCTACGGATGCCCCGGTGAGGATCTTGATGAGGAGGTTCTCGGCTCAGCCTCGTCGACTCTCTGCAAATTGCTCCAACTCTCCGACTGAGCTGCTCAATTGCCAATTCGTGATACAGATACGGAGGGAGAGACGCGACGCGACGGGACTCGTATGAAGAACGAGCAGAAGGCTCGGCCCAACCCGACGCGATGCGGCGCTGCAGCAATTTAAATTGTGAGCGCGTCTGGCTTAATTACATAAAACTTGGATATATCCAATGCACCAGCAACGATTCTGGATATAGCCGAGGGCGCACTTGTCCGATTCCAAGTCTGCTTGATAGGCATGTGTCTAATGAAGGGTCCTAATTAATGTGCGTTGTCTTCGTTTCTTTTGGGGCAGTCGAAAAACTGAAACTGCCAAACGTGTTGAAATGCAATGAGTGCAAAGGACTTTGGCTTGGCAGACAACGATACCAGCTCCGTTTAAGCCCATGACAAATTAATAAACGTCGATGCCCCATTATATTGTCTCCCTTAATGCATGCAATAAATTGCATCTTCATGTTGGCTGAACAAATATAGATATCGCATTGCCAGAGCAAACCAATTATATTATTAATAACACGGAAGACAGAGAAAAGAAAAATCACTGAAGAGACTAATAATAAAAGCTATTGGAGCGAATTTACAAAGAGTTAACTTCGAGAGTCTTCGAGTGGAATATATTTCAACTTAGGAGCTAATAATAGTGTCTTGAGCTGTATTACTATCCATACAATAGAAAATATTTGTGATATTCATACATTTATCTGTTGGCTAGCAGCCATTCGCATTTGGAATATTCTTCCTAACAGGTTTAAAAATTCAGAACAGTGGTCGTAACCGCCAAACTAATACATCGATAATTTATCGATTTTAACAGGAGTTTAACATTGCGTTAGCAGCTTAGTTTTGTTGCCGTATGGCGGATTATTTGCTTTGCCTATATTAATTTAAGCAATGCCCTAAGAAAATAAAATTCTGACTACCATTTAAATTTTATTTTATATTAAAAACATTTATGTATATAAATAAAATTCAATTAGATAACAGCTGCCAGTACAATATGTTTGTGTTATGTTTGCCGTTGTAAAACAGCTACAATAAAAATGTTAAGCGATGCCAGAACTGTACACGCCTTTTGAAATTAGTTTAGAAATTATTACAGTACAACGGAAATTAAAAGTTTACAGTTATATGAAAAAGGCACAGTGTTTTGTTTAGTTTTGAGAATTAACATTGAATGTTAGAAGTGGACAACTACAAACAAAGAACTAAACGGCAATAGGCACTTTGACTTTACACGTTTTGGTGTAGATTTTGTGTGCTGGAAAAGCTGAGCTGGGCAATTGAATGCTACAGCTTATTCCACTAGACACTCTTCTTCATGGTCATCTCGTGGGCGGTGCGCAGGCGTCGTCGCAGTTCGTTAGGGAACCGTTCGTAGCATTTCTTGCACACTGGCTTTTCATCGTACTCGTAGAATTTCGATTTTTGCGTCATTTTCGTATCGCACACGGAGCAGGCAAAGTGATGAACGCACCATGCCTTGTTCAATGCGGTGAAAACTGAAATGAAAATGAAATAAAATGTATTCAAAGTAAATATATAAAACAATAAGCTCTAACTAACCATCTCCAGCAATGACTTGATTGCAGACAAAGCACAAATTGCCAAAGAGTTGATGATAGTGCGTCTCGCAGTATGCCAGTCCGCGCTTCTCGTAGTGGCGATGACCCAGGAAGGGTTTCTCGCACTTGGCACAGACGAAATGCTCAACGTGCCAGTGTTTGCCCAGCGCTGTGACCACACGCTCCTCTATGGGTCGGCGACAGGCGCCACAAATGGGAATACCCATCTTGTCGTGACAGCGAAGACAATACAGCTCGTTCTAAATAAAAAATTAAACAGTTGTTAAATATACAATAGTCATATGCAGAGCTTAAGTTATATCCACCATATCGTTCGCGACCAGGCCAGGCCGACTCTTGACTTCGCGCGCTGTGGCATCCAATTCTGTGCCACAGGCCGAGCAGTTGAAGTGATAGCCATGATACACTTCGCCACGGAATCGCAACGGTTCCTCGTCAATCAGGCCACTATAAAGATCTGGGTTAGTTTATCATTTCGAGTATTTGAGACCACGCCCACTTACTGACACTTCTGGCACACATAGCGACCCGTTATCTCTGCCTTCACCTTGGCATTGCATTCATGGCAAAGTGCACGATTTTGGTTGCGAATGAAGCCACTGTCGGCCAGCTCTTTGGCGCACAACTGACACCGGAAGCACTGCGGATGCCAACTGGCGGACATGGCTTTAATGACACGTCCAATTACGAACTCGCCGCACTTGTTGCAACATGGTGCGAATAGCACATGGAAGTCCCGTTCACAGTACTTGCGTCCCTCGAACTCGTAAAAAATGCCATCCTGAAACGGTCGGAAGCACTGAGCGCAGCTTTAAGAGGAAATATAGAAAATAACAATACAATTATCAATCAAATATATCAAGTGTGCACTTACACAAAGCATTGCGTGTGCCAGAGCTCGCCGTTGGAATTGACAATCTTCTCGGTGGGCTCGAATCCGTCAGAGCATCTCGTGCAATGCATTGCACCCAGCGACATATTGATGGCCTGAACTCTGCAAGGGAAGAAGGATAAACCATTTAGGATTAGTATAGGTCACATTTTGAAATACACATGATTAGCAATCAGTTACACTTCAGCTTTGGAGTACATCATGATGAAGGCTTTAGCTCACAACTATGTGGGGTAGCGCATGGAAATGACAACTGGAAAACGGAGACGTTTTGGGGAACGCAAAGTTTGCGTGGCTGGCTTATCAAGCAAGCGAACCAGCATTGTTGACGCGAATGAATCATATTTCTGACGAATGTTAAAAAGCTTTGCATTCCTTGTGGATTGATTTGGGCAATGTAGTCATAAGTAGCTTCGACTTCGGTGCACTACGAGTGTCGACAGTTGCAAAGCAATCGTTGAACAAAGCAGATGGGCGGAGGGTCAGCTAAAGTAGGAGTTCGATTTGCAATCGAAAAGTGTGCACCATTTGAATTGAGCGCCACTGAGAGAGACGCCAAATCACACACACACACACAATCGTACAGCTACATATACACACATACGCCACTAGGTAAACAACGCAACTGTGCGGCAGCGGCGGCTATAAATAAATTTGAATGTTGCCATGACGTCATCGATGGAGTAAACATCTGGCGCTTTAACACCAAGAAAGTGCAACTTATGCGGGCAGCAAATACCCAGCACATGTCTAACTGATACCAAAAAGTCGTAATGGTCTGCATAATTGTATTTGGAGTGAGTTTTAAGTGATGATTGTGCTTTTTCTAATCAATTAAATTTTGCAGCACCTTGACCAAAAATTAATGAATGAAGCAAAGCGGAATTTGGGTCACTTTTAGCGTTATGATGATAATGACGATGATGTAATATCGTTAATATTCAATTTGGAATGTTCTGCTTGTTTCGCTTACTGAACGGGCGGCATTTCTGGTAATTGGCTTTCACTTGTTGCACTTGTTGCAGCTCGCCTCAGTCAATTTCTACGTACACGCTCGACGTTTTAAGCTTCACTGAAAACGGCAAACAAAATATAAAAGTATCTTTTCTATAAATCAGTGTTGGTTGTTCAGCTATTTTATGGCCGAGTCCGGTTTCTTAACTATATATGAATTTCTCTCAATTTAGCTAAAATGGCCAACACTGCTCATATTTGTGTTTGTGGCCACCAACAACAACAAGAACAACAACAGAGGTCTTGCCAAATTGGGCGTACATCTGAAACTCTTATCTTATTATTTACGCAATTGATTCGTGGGCACTTTGGATGTCTATATCCAGTGATTAACTCTATTTACCTATAAGAACACTGACACAAATTATTTAAAGCAATATTAGCTTTTTCATTAAAATTCTCACTCAATTAAAATTGTTCGTTTGGTATATGTTCAATCGAACTATTCATTGAGCGAACCAAGGTAATTTCTGTTGCTCGACTAGTTCGAAATGAATGAACATTTTCTGTTATTCATGACGACTGTTAACTTAACATTTTGTTACTGATCTCTTAACAGAGCTGACTACTTTCTAAAATAAAACACCGTTCTTAACTAAATAAATATTTATAAAACTATCCGAAATATCTATAAATTTATGTATTCGTATTGTTGATAGGTATAAATGAGCCCAATGCATTGAAATGGCTTTAGATAATTTGTATATTATGTTTGATCTACTGGGGAAGATAAAAGGAATATAAAACTGATAGTTAATAAGTAATTAAATTTCATATTGAGAATGCTGTAAATTAAAAGATATTCTAGCTCGACGAACATACTATAGTTTTCAGTTTTTTTCACATTTAATTGCGCTCTGCATAGCAGATAAATAACACTTTTCAGTACATCATGTTTGTTTTTAATGTATTTTAATGTATTACGCATGTGTTGGTGTATGTATCGCACTTATAACTGTATCCGAATTTTATCTAATATCCAAACTAGCATTTGTGGATCCTTATATGATTTTGGAGAGTACTCTTTTGCCGGAACTGTTTGGGGCAGTAGGAACAGTTGTACGGTTTCTCTCCAGTATGGATCTTCATGTGATTGTTGAGCGTGGCCACTTGCCGGAAACTTGCATCACAGATCTTGCATTTGTATGGTTTCTCGCCCGTGTGCGTCTTAATGTGGTTTACCAGGGTACTCTGCTGGGAGAAGAAGCGCCGGCAGACGCTACAGCCAAATGGGCGATCGGGATTGTCGCTTCTTAACA
The DNA here is from genome assembly GCF_054131065.1 of Drosophila arizonae. Taxonomy (NCBI): domain Eukaryota; kingdom Metazoa; phylum Arthropoda; class Insecta; order Diptera; family Drosophilidae; genus Drosophila; species Drosophila arizonae. The sequence goes on along the minus strand of NC_142922.1, from coordinate 12,913,919 downwards.
TATTAATGGTGCCCACGTTTAAGCGAGGGGTCTGTTCGGTCTGGTTAGGTTCAGTTTTTGGATTTATTGGCGCTGTCCCCGTATTGCCCGCCGTAGCAGCGGACGCCGCAGCTGCCGCTGCATTACTCGCAACCAAAGAGCTTACTGTTGTGCTGCCTTCAAGGAAATGCAGCAGTGGATGATGGTCCAGCTGCAGAAAGTTGGGCGTTGTGCTGTGCAGGTTGTTTTGCAGCAAGCCATTTGTCAGCTGTTGTGCACCGTGTCCAAGATGCGCTGGCATTGCTGTGTGCTCCAGTCTGGCTGGCTGACTGACGAGATTCGTGTGCGTCCTTATGTGGTTGATGAGCGTGCCCTGCTGCCTGAACTGCATGTGGCAGTAGGTGCACGTGTACGGCTTATCGCCGGTATGTATTTTTTTGTAATTGGCCAGCTTCGTTAGCTGGCTTAAACACGCCTGATATAAATATATTTCAATATACTATTTATTTAACACCCTAGTTTCTCAAGTCGAAGTTAGCAGAGCAGAAGCTATAATCGAATAACATATCGATAAGTCACTACATTAACTAGGCTGTGAATATTGTGGATCTTAAATTGGACAAATTATTTCGATACTCCATATATCCAAAAATGTCTAAAAATATATTTAAAAACTGTTTTAATAGTGAAATATTCTATCAAACAAACAATTTTTTACATTTTTGATGTACTAAATAAATAAAGTTGAGTTGCCCACCAATAAACCAGTATAATCGACCAAGTAGTTGCTAAGTTTGAGTTAAGTTGGCAGTCCAGTGTATGAGGAAATTTATTTAAGGAACCGATAACAAATATCGTGCTTGAATTTACGCGCCCAATCTTACATTTATTTCAATTTGTAGATCAAAATGTTATTTACAAGTAACTTGCTGTAATAACGTATCATATATATTTAATAACCTTATTTCTATTGATGATAATAATAAATAAATAAATTATTTTTGTACTCTGATGATTTAATATGCTCAAACATTTTTAAGTATAGTTGATAAGAGGAAATTTTATTCAGTCAGTACAATTCAATATTCGCAATATTCTATTCTGAATACTAATTTAAATGATGCCTGATCTGTGAATTACACTTCCGCCTTACAGTGTGAGGTTTGCAATTTCTGATATTCAGTTTCCGCATTGCAATTATTATTGCATTTTATACAAACAAGCTTAACTACAATCAAACGTCTGTTCGTACATGTGTATGTAAATATGTAATTGTAATGAAACCTTGTAGTTTTATGAAGCTTCTTATCATTTTATAACAGTACCTTTATCCTACTATCAACCCATTAACAACCAGGCGCGATTCGATCAACGACTTTTGTTTGTCACTACATAATGAAAGCAAACAAAGCGTCGTCGAGGCCATCTGAAAAAAATAAAATAAAAATACAAAGCAAAAACAAAAAAACAAAAAACAACACCGAAAGGTGGCGCCTTACAATGTTGCCTGTGTTCTACCAGACAAATGGCACGTAGCAACAGTTGGGACGCTATAATTAAATTACAAATGATTCTCTTATGCTCATGTGGGCTAGACTGTTCTGGGAACGACATGTAATAGAGCTAGAGCTTAATATGGCTAAACTTTGACAATCGATCCGCTGTAACAGAGCCCACAGATTGTCTCAAATAGTCGGCTGCAAGCGGATACAGTGGGTGTCTAAATATAACTTCAATTATGCTATTTATTATTGCAGCTGGCGCAAAAACCGGCAAACCAGACAAACAACAACAGCTCGCCCCTTGTTTGCGAGTTTGTGCATATGCATTAACATACCGACACATGCACAGTATTTGTATGCGCGTGTGTGTCTATATACTGCAACTCGTAAAACCAGTTGCTTCCAAACTGTTATGCAGCAATTGACCAGTCGCTCGTAAACTGCCACGCAGCCATTAATCTTTAAAGTTTTCACAGAAAAATTCCAAAAATGTGCATTGACGAATACCTAAGCAAAGCATAATCGTACAAATGTTTTACTTTTTCTGCTTATCGGTATCGTATATATTTTTTGTTTATAACACACATATATACATACATACATATGTACGAACTTTTATTTTGCTGCGTTTGGATTTTTCAGGTTTCTTATCATGGAATGCCGAAAATATTGAATTTTACTTTAAAGGTAATTTATTGCAAGGCACGTGAATCGCATTGTATTATTCTGATCTTATTTAACTGCAATTCATATAATACATATACATATGTATATATGTACATACATATATTGTTACGTTTCCCACCATGGGATCTATGTAACTACATAATTTTTGATAGCATTTATCTAATCTTCACAGCAATCAAAGATTATATGAATGACTAGCGGCCAAAGTCTGGTTGAATAAATATAAATTGAGTTTGAGCTGTGTGGGTGCAAAAGTGAGAGTTAGCTCCCCGCGAAGAGATATACAACTAGCTTGCCAAACCGTCGGACGCCGGACGCGGGACGCCGAAGCTGAAACTAATGAAAACAACTTTGACGTTGGCGGTGGCAACGGTCGACCTACGCGTGCAACCTTAGTGGGGGTAACAGGGGCTCCAAAATGGAGCGCAGTGTTTGCCTGGCGAAACCAATTATTATGCACACACATACACACACACACACACACGCACTTGCAATTTGCAACGATACAATGTTGAGTAAGGTTGACGGCGAGCTGTTTTACACAGCCAACGTTGCGGTCTATGACAAAGCCAAAGGCGAATATCAATTCGCCTGGCAACAGCGAATCAACAAAGGCGAATTATATTTATGCATTGGTGTGACGACGGCAAATATATGCACACTACACTACTACCAATGACCTGTTGGGTGCGACAGTCACACCAAAAGTTTGCCAGCCTCCTCAACGGCAACCGGGCAAACTTACCGGACCAACCCTGCTCTGATAGTTATATACGTATGTATGTGTGAACTTGCCTATTTGCGCTTAAGGCACTTGAGGAAAAATAGAAATAGCGAATTAGCAAAACAACAGATAAGATGTAGCAAAACAAAAAGCGCAATACTAACACACACACAAATGCCTGTGCGTACATACGCAATGATACTTCTACTGTAGAAGTTCAACACATCCATGGCAACATCTGTTCTCACAAACTCGTATGCATCAATGTGTTTGTATATGTATATTTAAAAATAAAACTATTTAACCTTAGCGATGTCGTTGCCATAGTGACGTTCATTCTACGTGGACAGTAAAAAAAAAAAAAAAAAAAAATCAAACATTTTGCAATGCACTTTTAATGCCTAACGACAAAAAGAAACTAAAACAAAAAGAGCAATTATCTGAATGATGGTGAATAGCAAACACACTTACTAATGTTTAGTTAAAAGCTTCATTAGCGAATCATCATACATATATTTATGATCTACATTAGCGATGCATCATATAGAGCTCTGATACACTTAAGATCACCATTAGCAATGCATTATGAAAAGAATGTGTTCCAGGCAAAGAAAAATAATGTGTTCAGCTGATTCAACTTAAATTGTCTGCCAGATGAAGAACATAACTTTTAAGAGTGGTATGGGTGCCGAGAAATTTGCCTAATATCTAGCAGTTGTTTTTGTACTGAATACTGAGTGCAGCTAAAACCCAACGGACAGCAAACCACAACCACGACAACAGCAACAACAACTCTGCGGCTCATTATATAATATTTAATTGCTACGATCGAGCAAAAAAAAAACTAACAACTGACTTAAACAAGATGCGAACAGTTCATAGCTGTTCCCGTAGAACATTTCCTGGAAGAAGCTGATAGAAATAATCTCAGGTTTATAGTTTATGTTGAATCCATATCACGCGATTCAATTACAAACAATTTGTATGTATTTATGATTAGGATAGTTTCTCGAGCTAGCTGATTGGCAAGTTTGAAGGTGAATCGTAGGGCAGGTTCTAAAAGCCAGTATTACAATTTTGTATGACATACATATACAAATATACAATCATGATCAGCTAGAGTTGATAATCAAAGGCATTTGGGTATAAATAAATAAACAATTTGTGTTCTGTTAAACAATTTCGTTTAATTTGACATATTTTCCTTATTTTTTATATGCATACACATATATAATATAGATACTATATGTGTTTCAATTTGATTAAGATGCAAAACTTAGCACATTTCGTGGAACCAATAAATAACAAAGCGCGACAATACAAATATATCGAATAAAATAGAGTAGAATGAAGAATATTTTACATTTGTTAATGCAGCTCCTTATTTATTCTCTCTCCCTGGCTATATACAAAATAATATTACTAGACAAATATGTATGTACAATTCGTAAAACTATTCAAGTCTTTCATACAAATTTGGTTAGGCTAATAGCTTGGTGCTACTTTAGATCTACTTAGATCCTTAGGTAGTTCAAATTACGAATTATGAGCTCGTTATTATTCTCGATAAGCAAAAGGCAACTTTTATTTCGCTCCAAATCTAAACTGTAGCCAATTGGATCGATGCATTTTTGTATATATTATATTCAAGTGTGTATATTTGTGTATTTCCTACGAAGGCACATAAACAAAGAGGAAAATAAACAACAAGCGGAGCGTACGCCCCAATCGAATAACATATATGTATAAAAGAGTTTGGATGATCGGTTCGTATATTATGAATCGTTGCACTGAAAACGTGAAACGTGATGAGCTCCCTACTTGATTACTATACAAAACTGAAGCCCATTTAACTAGCCTATAAGTAAGAATTTCTTTTCTTCTTCTTTTTATGTTATATGTATGCAATGGAGACATGAAGATAATAATATCATAATAGCCTATTCAGTGTAAACAATTTAAAGAGCGCACAAAGTACAAATTATCTTGAGCCTATCATTGAAACTTAACTAGTCTGAGCTACTATTGAAACGACCCTCGTTCAAGCTATCTCACTCTATTTTTCTGTCTCCTTTGATCTCTTCAATTGCTCATCTGAAGGCCGCCGCTGCTGCGACTGCCCGTTGACGAGGAGGCGCTCAGTCCGAATTGCGAGACGAGCTTATCGTAATCCTCTAGCGATGTCTCAAACTGCTCCAGCTGGCGCGACAAGTCATCCATGCTGCCATCGGTTGCATTGCTGGATAGAGCAGCAGAAGCTGCCGCTGTGGCGCTACAACTTGTTGCAGGCGCCTGCAGTTCGTTCAGCCCGAGCAATGGCGGCGCATAATAGCATTCCCGATAGAACTTCGCCAGATCATTCACCTGCGATGTGGGCGAGGCGAACGGAAAATGCAGCTCCTTCAGCAGACTGTCGTCGTCTGGTGGCTGTTGCAGCTGCGATGAGGACGCGGATGCCTGTTCCTGCAACATTGACGCTGACTTGTAGCGCAATGTGGCACTGCTCGCGGGGATAAGTAGACTCTTAATGGGCGATGCTGCACTAGGTGCTGCTGCGGCTGTTGTTGATTTCTCAAAGCTCTTAAATGCTGTTGAGTTGTTGTTGTTGTGGTTTTGATTGATGTTGTTGCAGCTGCTGCCATTAATGCTGTAGTTGTTGTTGTTATTGTTGTTGTTGAGAACTGGCGATTCACATTTGCGATTCAGAGATTCTATGGAGCCGCTGCCATTGCTCTCATGCCGCGTGCGCAGCATCCACTCAAATGGTGGCGTTTCCGGCAGTACGAAATCAGTCTCAGTAAATTGACGCAGCTTGCCCAGATCTGTAAATGCACCTGGACGCAACGGTTTCTCAATGTCTATGAAACGTTTATCGGACGCCGCTCCAGTGCCAGCTGCACCACCTGCACCGCCCGCCGCAGGCTTCACCGTCGACATCTGCTGGATGGGAGAGCTGGCATCGCTGGCAGGTCGAAAGTGATCCGACTTCAGCATGATGGCATTGTGTTGTTGCGCCTGATGTGCCGTAGCTGCCGCCTGGTGTCCGGCCGTGGGCGAAATGGTGAGTTTTGTGCGATAAGCCACCGACATGATTACCGATCCCAGAATCGTATTTAGCTGACCAATTTTCACTTGCTTGTGTCGCTCGCCCAGCGTGTGCACCTGCGGCCGATCCACATAGACACGATAGTAGATGCCATATGAGTCCGGGCACTGGCGACGCGACAGCTTATAGGCGGGTGTCGTGCGTGTGAGCGAGATAAGCGACTTTAGCATAATGCTCATCCGATTGTAGATGACGTGCAGCTGATGGGAGGAAGCCTTCAATGTTTGACTGTCATTGAAGGCATTTATGTTGCCGCCCTCGCCCTTGCAATCCTCTCCAGCAGTCGCTTTATTACTGTCCACTGGCAGCAGATCCAACGACCACACCTCCAGTATCATTTTGTCCCCCTCGGTTGTCCTTAGCGAAATCTCAACGCATAACGGTAGACGTTGGAGGATGCTTTCGCCTTGCTTGAGGGCCAGCGCACGTTTCGTCTCGTCCAGCACATCGGGATGATCCTGCACAACAATATTGAACCAATCATTGCCACCCAGCGGATTGCATTGCGTTTGTATCTTCTCGCCCAGGCGAGATTGCACCACAACTTGAGCTGTCTTGAACGCCAGGAATTTTATGTATTTTTCTAGTTCTTTTTCGGCTGCGTTTAAACGTTGCGCAGACATTTTTGTGTTTATTTCTTATATTTTAGATAGTTGAGTTTGTTTTCCGTTTGATGTACTTGCAACAGCGTACAAAGTTCGTTTTTTGTTTTGCTTCTTACACTGCTTCCGCGTATTGTCTGTCTATGCCAATTCGCAGTATTCTCTGGAATTTTTCTTTTTTGTTTTTGTTTGTGCACTTTATGCTTTGACACTTCGATTAACGATTAACACATGCTTAGACATTTTAAAAGCACTACAAATTATTTGCTTGAAGTGTTTATTATTTGTTAAAACATTTACTTCATTGAATTCTTTAATATAAGAGAAAAACAAAGATCACTCCCACTTTTTTCGTTACTGTCCGCCATTGAACTAAAGCAAAAGCGAATGCGACGTGCTGGTGCTGCCATACTCAATGTTGTGTGGGCTTGACGCAGAGTTGCCAGGCTCTCAAAATAGGCGATTACATGAAAACCAAAACAGTGATTTGTGAATACTCACATTCACAGTGAAAAAAAAAGTATAACAATAATTGATACTCAAGTTCATTTTTGAATAGAATACTAGTTGAGTACTCCCAATACATAAACAGTTTTTGTTAATGGCTTAATATCTTAATAAAATGGTTACATTATTCTATGTGTATTTTTAATTTAGTTAATAAAAATCTCCAAAATGCGCTCTGAATCTGTGAGTTCCAAATATGTTTTTTATGAAACTGTGATTAGCATATCGGCCTTAAGTATTTTATCAATGTTTCAATGAAATATGGCAACTCTCAGCAATGTATGAGACACGTCACGTACGCAATGTGGGCGGGATGGGTGTCTTCATTTGAAATGCCAACTAAGGATTTTTCTTTAATTAAATAGTTTCATACATATATTTCACTTGCTGTATAACACTACTATCTAGAATTTTTAATAACCTTGCGCCAATGAGTGAAGGCTAATATTCGGATTCAATTACACTGATGCTTCAACTATTATTGTTTTTGCACGTTGAAATACTTTCGGTCAGATTCCGAAAGGACTTGCTTTGGTAAATATTTCAGAACCTCAGTCGGCACAGAACTCAGCATTCTTAGGCGCTCCTCCTCAATGCGCGCCTGATGCTCGGCGTCTGACTTCGCCTTCAAATTGAAAAATTGAATATTTTCCGCAGCTGCTTCGGCACGCTTGCGATTATTCTCCTCAATCATCGACAGAAGCAGAGCACCATGCTCCTTCCGCTGTTGGCGTATCAGCATTTCGTTATCGCCGCATGCGTGGATGTCGATGCTGAAAGAATCTTTGTCAACAGCTTGTTCCTTCTTCTTGCGCACTGCTTCCAAATGCCGCTCATAGGCTTCAGCACGATAGCGTTCTAGTTCTTGGCGGGCACGCTGGCGTTCGAGCTGTTCCTGCTGGAGCTGCTGTCGGTAGCGTTCATCGTCCTTCGCTTTGTACTCTGCCTGCAGCAGATCCAGCAAGACATTGTCGCGTTGCCGTTTTCTGTTCTGTAATGGAAGAGTTCAAAAGGATACTATTAAAAGGTCTCTGCTTTTCAGTACTAGATTTCAGAAGACTTACCTCCACTTCAAGCACCTGCTGACCAATACGCGAACTAATCTCCTGTTGCTTGCGTATCGCTTCAAGTCTGGCCTTCTCCATTTCCTCTCTGTGCTTAGCATCCTCCAGTTGTATCTCAAATGCTTTTAAATTATCCTCGTTGAGCTTTGCCTTTTGCAGAGCCTCATATTCTCGTTTTTCCTCTATAAACTGAATGATGTCATCTCGCTTCTTGATCTTTAGGCGCTGTAGCTCCAACTGAAGCTCTCTGTCTTCTTCTTCGATTTGCTGCTGAATGGCCATGCGGACCTCCCGCTCCGCCAGCGTCTGTACGTATTGGCTCTGACGACATTTCTGCCGCTCTTCTACTTGGGATATAAGTGTCTTGCGCAGTTCCTCCTGCTGCTCCTTTTTGCGCAACTCTTTCTCCTGCTCCATGGCCAGCTGCTGTTGCCTTTCAGCCTCGGCACGCTTTAAGCCCTGCAGTTTCACATGATTTGCGAGCTGTCGACTTCTATTTACTTCCCTCATATGCTCCTCGAGATCCTTGGTGATCGCTGCCAATCGCAGCTGCTCAGCCAACTGCCGCAACTCCTCGCAGTCATTGCGAAGCTGTTGACGGCGCTTGCGATCGACGAATTCTTGACGCTTCAGTTGCTTTAACTCATCAGTCAACAAGAGGTCGGCGTTAACTGTCTTAGGAAGTCGCCTATTTTCCATAGCTTGCACTTTTCTTATTTGATCGGCTTCGATCAAGGTCTTGCAGAAATGTTTCTCGGTTCTAAAGAGCTTGTCCTCGTCAATGGGCACAAATCTTTTGTGCGCCTTTGTGGCGAAAACCGCGGGTTGTGCATCCCTTGGATCCGCCCATATCCCACTCATCGTTGCCATGGTAGCAAAAGGACATATAAACAAATTAAATAAAATCTATAAACTACATGAAACTAGTACCAACTGAAACAATAAAAGTATATAATAAAAAGAAAAAAAAAGTAGTGTGTATATCTAGCCTAGATGTCTGTATTCATTGCTTATGATATTCTTCATTACATCGATATTTGTATATCGATAGCTCGGAAAAGGATTTTTCGAACAATCAGGTAACTACTGTAACGAGATCGAATATTGCACTGATCAACTGTTTTTAAGATATCTTAAAGGAAACTGCATTGTTTGTCAATATATAAAGATTTGTAATATATTTATATTCAGAATTAACATGAACGAGCCACTCGCAGCTGTTTTATTTAGAATAGGCAGTTGGGAAATACTTCTTATCGTGCTCTACAATATCTTCCAGTATATCATCAATGTCAGTGGTAGGATAACGCTCAACCCACGACTGAATGTAGCCCTCGTGGGTCGGCTCATAGGTCTTCAATTCCACTTTGCCTCCGTTTACAACCGTATTAGCCTGCACCAAAATAATGCGCGGCTTCTTGTGTGCCAGACATATGTCGCGCCACTTTGCCCAAGGATAAGGCCCACTTTCGTTGACCTCTGAGTAGTGTTCGTACATTTTGGAAGCGGCTTCGATATCAGCGGTGGATTTGTAAACCTGCAACTTAGTCAAAAATTCGCCCAGCGCCTTCTTGCCCACCGTTTGGATTTTAGTACGGTCCAATGTAAGCAGCAGGTTTTTCCCATTCTCAGTCTCTTTGATGTTGACAAATCCTTCGCCAGCTTCCAACAAAACTTTCATGATAACAAAACGCGCACGCGAATGCGCTTGCAGCCATAATTTTGACTTGGGATTGTACATTTCCAAGGCAACGCCCATGCCGTTCCAAATTAGGCTCAGCCAGTTTATGTAAATGATGTCGTCCTGCTCCGCAGCATCTTTGAAACCAAATATCTCCAGTATATCCCGCTGTAGAGATAAGTAGAGGCCCACTGCTTCAGCGCGGCATTCCTCGTATGATGAACCAATAGCTCCGAATTTCGTATCGTATGTTTCGCCAGGCTTGTACCAACTGGTAATGGGCTTATCAGTCACGAGGCTCTTCACTGTTTTCACGTCGAAGTTGTAGGTACCATTTTCATCAATGCGGAAGAGTTTGCCACTGCCATGTCCCAGAAGTTCATGCAATCCAACCTGCACCTCAAAGGCCTTCACTTTGTACTCCTTCATCAGCGCCTGGTCCTCGTCGGATAGAAATGGTATGGAATCTTTGCGGTTGATATTAGCCAACACATTACCCAACGAAACGTTTTTGAAGCCCTCGTCCTGACGAATTTCGTCATCTGTTATATGGTAGAAAACATATTATCAGCATTTTCGTTTCTTTTTTTTTTTTTAATTCTCTACTTACAGTTAGGTATATTGATGCCAGCGGGCACTCCGCTTCCAGCAAAGGTCAGCACATCTAGGGACGTGAAATCTGGTTTCAAATACGAATCCTTTTCATAGGCCTGTGTCCAGGGCAAATATTCTAGAAGCTTCTCGGCACGATTAACTAATTCGGCAAATTTAGCGGAGCTTTCTTTGTTGACCATGGCCACAAAGCCCTCGAATTCGGCGCGGCCGCCAGCTGGATCGCGGTAGGTTTCAATGAAACCAATGTATGTCTCAATGACGGGTCCCTTATCCTTGATCCACCATCTGGAGCCGTTTTTGTGCTCGGCTAACGAGCCCTCCTCGAAGGACTTAATATAATGCTCAATCATTTTCTCTTCATTAATGTTGGCAGCATATTTTTTCGCTTGGCGCAAATTTTCGTTAACGCGTTGCAGCAACGGTTGATAATCGCCTCGCGTAACCCGGAATTGGTTGCCCTTGAATTCCTCCAGCGCCAAGGTAATGCCTTCCTTGCTGGAGTTCGCTACTGAGCCGAGCTTAACGTCATAGAATGTTTTTCCGTTTTCTGTCACCTTGAATGTTCGACACATATATGGCTCAATGCGCTTCGATGTCAGCCAATCGTTGACTATTTCTGAATCCTCCTTGGTGCAGTTATCCGACCAGTATGTGGTTACACCACTTGGCGCAAAGCCGAGCACTTCATTGCGCGCATCCAGCGCATAAATTAGATTTTTCACCTTTTCAAATGTCTTGGTTACACGTGGCTCACTTGCATACGCAGCGGACGACCGCACAATTGCCTCAAACTTTTCCTCCGGTAAATTGGGCACGATCTTGCTATCACCCATGCCCTTGTAATTGCCTGCATTGGCGAACACTCCACAGGCGTAGACAAGGAATGCCTAGAATGATAAAATATATTAAGTGCAGATTAACAGGCGACAGATAACACTATTATAAACTTTTTACAGTTAGCTCTTAATGCATGATTATGATCGTATTCCACTCATCTTTTCCATACAGAGCTATCGTCGTAGCTGCTTATATACTTACTGTAAAATCATCTTCTGTGGCGCCTGCTTTCAGTGCTTTGATTTTCAGATCCGCGGGCTTTTCGGCAACAAAAATGCGATGCAGCAGCGAGAAGATAAGTGGAGCCTCCGGGCTGGACTGAATAACAGCGACGAGGCCGCCATCCCACGAGGCCTTGCTAAAATAATGAGCGTACAGCTTTTCCTTATCGGTTAAATTTTCAAATGCATTTTTACAATCCAAATCGGCAATGGGCTGTGTATTGGGCAGCACGAAATGTGAAGTTTTGCTGGCCATTACGCTTAATTCTGGCAGATTAATACGCGTGCTGCAACAAAGAGAGAAATCAGATATGCATTTAGATAACAGCTGACCGCCTAACCGTGGAATACCTGTAATTAATGGCTGCGTGCCCAACTGGTGTACTTGGTTTACCGGAATTTAGAATGCGCTTTGACTGTTTTTGGAAACGTCGCGCTAACGTGTAACTGCTGACTGTTCGAAAATTTAATTGGCAAAACTGTCCTAGTTGACGAAATCTATGAATTTTCTGAACTAGCAACATGACGGAGAATTTTGACTGTTACACGACTTTCAAATTTATTTTCATATTAATACCAAACAACCAATAAATTTTCTGATCCGCAACTGCAAAATGTAAAACGCTTTAATTTCCAAATTATATCAAACAATAAAAAACATAAACATAGAAATGATGAACGCGTTGAAACTGTTGTGTACATACATATAAATATACATATATGTATGAATGTATATCTTGGTATATAAGTACATACGCATGCCGCCCTCTTAATGCTATGAAACCGTTTGTTTTTAGGGCGTAGCACGAAAGCATAACAAAAAAATTAGCAGGCCCAAGTCAATAATCAAATTAAAATGTAATATTGATTGTTACATACCTTACAAGTTATAAAATTAAAGAAAAAACTCAAAATGCCGACAAAGTGCAAGTTGTCACTAGCGATGAACGATAGCTGCGATTCAACGATATTTCTGTAAGCTTTGCCAATTGGCAAATGTTATTGCAAGCAAGAGAAACGATAACATAAACTGTTACATGTTTAACAGCGATCAACAAAAAGTAATTAAAAGCGTACATTTTGAAATAAGTAAATAAATGCATTTTTAATTGCAAGTAATTTGATGTGAAGCAAAATGCGCATTATTTAATTAAGATTTTTTAGGATAAATTTTTCAGATTAAAATTTTATTTTGTATTTTATTCTAATTGGAAAATCAGTATTTTACCGTTTGCGGTCACACTATTTGACATTTTAAAAATATGTAGATCAAATATTTTTTTAAATTTAAAAATATAAACACATTTTTATCTGTATGTACAATTGTAGGCGTGGTGAGTGGACAGGATTGGCATATATGTAAAAAATAATACGCAGTTGCCAATGGATTGCCTCCCACCTTCCCACACAGCTGTATGAATCATATGTTTCTTATCACCTTCAGGTTGACCCCAGCAGAGAAAGAAAAGTTTTTCCGCAGGCGTTCGGACAATGGAGCTAACTGGCTGGGTAAAAAATTACGAATGGGGCAAAAATGGCATTCATTCAGCCGTTGCACAACTGGCAATGGCTAACGATCCGGATTTTGTCCTGAAAGATGATGAGCCCTACGCGGAAATGTGGATGGGCACCCATTTTTGCGGTGTTTCCATTGTTAAAGAGACGGGAGAAACTCTAGACCGTGCTCTGAAGATGGAACTGCCGTACCTATTCAAAGTTTTGAGCATTAAAAAAGCACTGAGTATACAAGTGCATCCCAATAAATGCGAAGCTGAGCGTCTGCACGCGGAGCGACCGGAAATCTATAAGGATAGTAACCACAAGCCGGAGATGTGCATTGCCCTGACTCCCTTTTTAGCATTGGTTGGATTTCAACCGATCGATGATATCATTGATAACATTGATGAGTTCCAACCACTGTCCAAGCTCATCGGCAAGGAGGCAGTCCACGAGTTGCACCAAAAACGAGATACGGAAAGCTTAAAGGCATGCTACGAGATCCTAATGAGATCCGACGATGCTAAGATAGCCGCGTGCCTCAAGGAGATAGCCAAAAAGTATACGAAAGGCAAGTCGGAAAAGTCAGTTAAAGTATTTCAGTTAAATTTACTTTTCTTTTTGTGCAGAGCTCGAGAGCAACGAATTGTTAAATGTATTTAACAAGATCAATGCGGACTTTCCTGGTGACGTCGGTGTGCTATCTCTATTCTTTTTAAACCTAATACACTTGAAACCTGGCCAAGGCATATACTTGGGCGCCAATGAGATTCACGCGTATCTGGAAGGCGAGTGTGTGGAGTGCATGGCCTGTTCCGATAATGTCATTCGTGCGGGACTCACGCCCAAGTACAAAGATGTCGAGCAGCTAATTTCCTCTGTGATATATGAGGGCAAGCCGGCGAGATGCAAATTGTTTATGCCATATCGAATCGATGATTTCGTAGAGGTGTTCGCGCCACCTGTTGATGACTTTGCAGTCATCCATGTTGCTATAAGCCACACTGTGGATACCTACAAACTGGAGATACAAAAATACGGCTCCATCATGTTGACATTGACCGGCAAGCGCATTGTTAACCTAACCACAAAAGACGGCCCCAAAGAGATAACTGTATCGCGTGGCAGCATTATCTACATTCCAGTCGAGGCTGCTCCCGCAATTGAGTTCCTGCATACGGAGGACTGCGGCGATGATTTTTCCGCTTACATTGCAACATATAATTATTTTCGGCTTGCTTAGAATGTAAATTTGTGGTGTGATTTTTGAAATTTGAAATAAACCAAAGACGTTACATTTTTAAATTGTTGCAATTTATAACAGCTACTATTGAAACTTAAGTGGCAATAATAATTTCTTAAAGCGGGGTTAAATCTAATCAATATAATCAAAATACATCATCGCTCAACACAAATACAATAAACATTTTCAAGTGTACAACGAATTTAAGATTACTGCAAAACAAACAATTTTGCATCGACTTAATCTAATAACTGGGTTTACAATTTGTTTGACGTATGATGTATATATATTTATATTTATAAATATTTGTGTGTGTATATATATTATAAATAGATGGGGGTACATCAATATACATATATTTATATTGTATTTTGTATAGTATTAACAAAGTGGCGTACACAAAGAATGCACATAAATTGGCTACGAATATGACACTACTCTTAAATATTTAATAATTCTCAACCAGTGGTTCGCGTTCCGTTCGTTTCCGTTGACTCCTTGAATAAATGCCTTCATCACTTCGGGCCGCACAAATTGTAAATATACTTTTGTCATAAAGTTGTCTAGTTTAATTCATCGTAAAGGTCGGAAAATGCCTCAAAAAGTTTGTACCAAAAAAATTTAAATACATTTATACGAAAATCTCATTATAAAATTTGTGTGTTTCACTTTTGGTTGCGCGTAAACGCGTGCTTATTAGTTAGACAATAGGTATACAAATAGATATACAATATATAATATTTTTGTATAGATGGGTTAGTCGCATTAGTTGATATCTTCCATATTTGCTTTACCAAGCGTATACGTATAATTAGATATTGCAGCAGCAGCAAATATGTAAATTAAAATTGTTGCTGCTGCTTCTAAATTTGTGCCCACAACATTTGCTCCTTATTGTTGCTGTTGTTGTTGTTGATCCTCTAGCTGTTGGTTGTGAATGTTTCTGTGAGTTAGTAAGTTGTACCACGTAAGTGAAGAGCGGAGTGGAGCATGAGAAGAAGCTTCTAATTAGGTTATCATATGTATATCATCAACGTTTCATGTGCTGAGAATTTCGGCGTTTAACTCTTGAGCAAATTGTTTGCGCGCTTATTAACACCATCCATGCGTATGTTGTTTGCATCGCCTTTGGCATTGATGCGATCAATTTGCTTGTTCTGGTTCTCTAGCTCTGATCCCATGTCCAAGGCCATGTTGCGCAAATTGCCGAGCATTGAGTTGACTTGTCCCAAATTCTCATCCATCTCATCTTCGCGTGCATCGTTGGTAATGCGTGCTATATACCCGGATTGGGGAGGTGCTCCCATGCCGCCACGTTCCCGCTCGTCTATGACACGCTGTGGCTGACTGGCGACAACCTTGCCATCGTCGTTGGCTTTCCATGCACTGTCGCTGTCGTCCTTAATGTTGACTTTCTTCCATGGCAATACACAGATACCACAGCATTTCTCCATGCCACTGAGATTCTTTTCGGCCTCTCGCATGTCAGCATTGATGCGATCCATGCCCTCCTCGATACGATCCAGCTGCTCACCCTGGTCATCTAGGGCGACCAGAGTGCGTATGCCAGCCTCTTTGGATTCATCCATCAAGCTGAGCATACGACGAGTACTTTCCAAAGACTCATCAGCCACTTGGGCAGACTTAAGCTGCAACTCCTGCAACTCTGTGCGTGGTTCATTTTCACCGACTGCAGCCATTACGTGATTATTAAGTACGGGTGTTTACGTCAAACTGATGACTTAGCAAGTGGTTGCGATTTTTTCTCCTTTTAGGTTCGCGAAATTTGTAAAGTGAGTCACAATCAGTGCTGACGCCACCACAATGTGTTTATAGGAATTATCGTTATATCAAGCTCGTTTCTTTATAATAGGAACTGGAACTTAAATTTCACTAATAATGATCGAAAGTTTATTTTAATTTGTACAATATTTTGGCAAGTCTTTTTATGCAAATACAAGAACCAATTGTGTATATACAAAATTTATCGACATACGTATACACGACACCGATAACCGATAAGCCAGGGCTGTTTAGTATCAAATCATAGCAATCCTCAAAGTTGTAAATTTCAACAGATCTTACAAAAACTACCAGTACAATATTATAACAGCACAACATATAATTGAAATTGAGAAAATATATAATAAAAAAAACTTTGAGCACTCACCACGAAGCTGCAATTAATTTTTACCGCCGTTCATAACTGGTTGGCGCGTTTAGTGTTGGGTAATACATTTGAAATATTAACGAATAGTTGTTGGTACAGCCAAGGCTAAGCGTCAGTGATCTTCAGCGCGATTTTTGTAATTAATTATTTAATATAAACTAAGGTTTTTTGTTCTCATCTTGTGCGTTAGTGAAACAAAAAATTAAGTGATTATTTTTTGATAGTCGTTCAGCTATGGAGAATTCGAGTCGTTCAGTTGCTTCTGGTGAAGAAAGCCTTAGTGTTTATTTGTCCTTTGACGGTGATTCCGATGACACGCTGGCCAGCAAATGGCAATCGGCAATGGCCTCGCAAACTAGTCACTATTTAGAAATGCAAAACATGGAGCAGGACCTAAAACATGACGAAACACTGGAGGAGAAGAAGAACGATATGAAATCAATACTTGACACTCTAATGAAGAACGACATTTCCAAGGATCAGGGCTCACCATTGCGCCCCTTTGACAAAAGTATTTTAAACAAACACAACGCATTGAGCTCGACGCCTACAAAAAATATGACAATGCCTGGCATGCGTCCAAATTTGACTACAGTGGATGCAGAAAAGGAAAATACTCAGCCAGATGAACAGAATTCGACATTGTCGTCCACCATAGACGGCACAGTCTCCACAGTGAAAACCAATACGATGTTCAGCGAGACAAATATGACACTTGACGAAAACTCTGTGAAGGAAAACAATAATAAGAGTAGTGTTTACCCTTTGAGCGCCAATGTTGTGCTAGAGAATATAACGGAAGGTAAATAGTAAAATGATATATGTTATTAATATGCTGCTATATATATGATTCTCTTAATCGCTCAGTTTCTGCTGAGGAGACGTCCATTACCGTGCTGTCTGCTTCTCCGATAGTTGCAGCTGATCGCCCAGCCTCAAATGAGAAGCCGTCCACAACTGTGCCACCTGCTTCTTCTGTTGAGGGCCCATCTTCATCTGCTTCTGCCTTAACTGCAGTTGATCGCCCAGCTTCAATTGAGAAGCCATCCATAACTGTATCCACTGCAGTTAATCGCCTAAAATCTAACGTGGAGCCGTTCATAGCTATGCCATCTACTGCTCCATTGGTTGCATTTGAACAGGAAATCAAAGCCAATGAAGTTTCTGTGGTCAATGACATGGTAAATGAAGTGTCCGAATTGATTGTCAAAGCTCTCAAGCTTACCGAGTGCTCAAGCAAGCCCGACAAGTCAACAAAGCTGCCAGCAGTTACTATGCCACGTCCTCGTCGCTCATTCCTGCCCACAGCTAGTGGCACCACATTCAAGCAGCGCATGTCGATTGTTGTGAAAACCACATTGAATAGTCCAGCACGCAAGCTAGCTACAGGTAATCCCATTTCTCGCCGCAGCTGCTTGCCCACGACCAAGAGTGCTCCCATAGTGAATAGTGCCTACCGCCAATCCCTGTTGCTACGTTCCTGCACTGAAAATTCCTCTAGCAATGCAATCATCCTAAGGGCAAAAAAGCCAGCTGTGGGCGTAGATACTGCTAAAGCTCCAACAACACTTCAATTTAAATGCCGATTGTGCACTGCCAGCTTCAGTGAGAAAAAGTCGCTGGATATGCACATGGATACGCACACGAAGAGTGCATTGGCCATGCGAAACAAGAACTCATATTTTTGCAAGTATTGTGACAAGAAATTCGTCCTGGAACGCGCGCTACACATTCACCTGATGGAGAACTGTGACAAAATACCGCCAGGCGAGAAGCGTAAACTCTCATTCACAGAGTTGAATCACGTTCAAAAGGCCAAGTTGCCTAAGCTAACTAGCAACTCGTCAGCTGGAAGTTGCGACAGCTCTTCCAAGCCGCGTGCTAGCATAATGCAACAGTTAGAGAAACAGCCAGTCATGGGTAAGTTTAAGCCTAGGCCGGGAAGAAAATCCTTTGTTACATTCTCTGCGCTTGTAGCCCCCAAAAGCGGTGGAGCTGCAGACCCAGCAGCCAAAGATCAAATGCAAATGGTACCACCATCGGTCAAGAAGGCTCCCAAGAGTGTGGCCCATGCTGGTGTCTATCGTACGCCCACGAAATCTGTGCCCTGCCACATCTGCAAGCAGTCATTCAAGAGCATACTCGACTACACCAACCACTGCCTGACAGTACACTCCAAGAACAAGAAGCCGGCCACAGCTAATGCACTGAGTGCTCTAAATGTAGATTAAATCAAACTCCTAAGATTAAGTTGTGTTTACTTTACTTATTATCAAATATACGATTAAATGATTAAATTGCTCGCCAATCATTTCGATTTCTTCTCAGGCGGCGGCTTCATGTCTATGCTCTCCGTTGCCACATCCAATGGGCCAATGGCATGATTCTCTGCTGAATTCGCGCCCATGCTGCCCTCGGCTCCCGAGGCCACTTGCAGCGGCTGCTGCAAATTTTGTAGCATTGGTGGTATGGGCGGTGGAAATTTACGTAATAATTCGGCCAACAACATGTCCACACGTTGCTTTTGGAAGAGAGTTCCACTGTTGTCATCCTTGGCTGCGTTCGGATCCTTTTTATCATTTTTAGACTTGTCCGACACTAAAAGCAATATATGACGGATTCAGTTTTATTTGCAAATGTAGA
This sequence comes from Drosophila arizonae, assembly GCF_054131065.1. Lineage (NCBI taxonomy): Eukaryota > Metazoa > Arthropoda > Insecta > Diptera > Drosophilidae > Drosophila > Drosophila arizonae. The sequence goes on along the minus strand of NC_142922.1, from coordinate 12,894,841 downwards.
ATATACTAGACTAGAATGTACTTACAAACTTTGTTGGACGAAAAGTCCCAATAGTAGCCCTTGTTGGGATGATAGCGCGCATAGCTGCTGGCTTCCTCGAATGCGGACTGCAGATTGACAACTGTGTTGAGCTGAAATTAGACCATCATTTTATGATTATGCATTAAAAAAAGGAAAAGCCGCTATACTTACAATACGCGCATTTATAACATTGGCCAGATCGGGCGCTTGGTATACGGTGCCCCCAATTATATAGTAGTCGGCAATTGGTGTCGCCTCTGAAGGATTGTGGCGATGCTGCTTGCGGATGACATAGAGGATAGGTTCAGCGACGTGAAGCAAAATATACTCCATGCCAAGCATATTACTGTAATTACAAGATAATTATAATAACAGAATCTTCAATTAACTGAATCAAATACCCACTGTAAGTGCTCAACTCCAAGACGTTGCATTCTTATCGTTTCGTTGTTGCACATGTGGTCGTAGAAGGGATTGCTCTTACGACAAAAGTAGTCCATAACGGTCTGGGGACTCAATGTGGCCATCATCTGGGTATCGTGCCAGGATAGACGTAAAGGGTTTTCTGCTGGCTGCGCCATTTGTCGGTTCGCCATTTCAGCGGCTGTTGCACGTGAATCCGTTTGGCCTGCGGAACGTTAATTTCATTGACGTCGGCGTCGGCCGATGACAGAACACAATTGCAGATCAATCAGTGGGTCAGTGTCAATGGCTTTCTGTTATTTGCTTGCGCGAGCGTCTTTCCTCTTTCTCAGTTTGTTTACAAATTATTTATAGACTGTACGCTGCCAATTTTATAATGTTGCACATTGTCGATATGTCTTTATTTGATTTATTTGTTGTGTAATAAATATTTCAGTGTCGCGAACAGAAAAATTCAACAGCTGCTCTTTGGCAATTATAACGGCACTAGGTCGCTGTAAGTTCACTATTAATCTGTTAATTGCAATGGATGTGTCTTATCATTTATTTGTAAGATGTCTGCTGTAAAGCGCAAGTAGTTCACTTTTTGTTATTTATATTTTGTTGTTTATTATTTCCGATGTATTTATAAATGCTCGATAATTTGTGGTGGCCAGCCGATTCACTTTGCCAGAAAGTTGGCAGTGCGCTGCATTTATCAACAAGGTGGCAACATACCATCGCTCCACACAAATATTAAACAAAATGTTTAAAAATAAAACAAAGCGTAACGGCTGCTGTTTAAATTAAAATCATATTTGAATTAAAGCATAGAGACGACAGGGCCGATACATACATATCAAACCAAAAAAATTCTCTTGTACAAAGTAAACCAAGCGTAAACTGTTGTTGCCGTCAACGCCGTCACTACCGCCACAACTACAAACACACAAACAACAAAATTATCATCAACATCAATTGTATATTAAACATTTTGCTCGGCCTGCGGAACTTGGCCCATTTTTCGGATCGTCAGAATTGGAAACTATATCAGTGCGCTTTGTACGTTTCGTCGTGGCGCTCGTGAGGAACAACAACGCAAAGAGCAAAGAGTGCTCACAATGGTAAACAGCAACAAAAAAGTCAATAATTAGGCATTTTTCAACAATTATACATATATAAAATTTAAGTATGTGTTTGTGTGTTTATGCGGTGCTTTTTTCTACGGGCATACATATGTATACATGTACAACCAATTTTATTAGAATCATTTGTTTGTATGTATGTTCATATCTATATGTACAATGGTAGTCATATGCTCAAATCTTAACCAATGTCCGAAAAGAATGTGCTTAAATATGTTATATATATTATACAGATGTTGTTTGCCGATTTAGCTAGTCAAGGTCGTGCAAGTGCCGTTAACGTTTAGAGAAACATTTTTTTATGAATCACCTTGATTTTCGCGGACAAAATTATAGGCAAACACATGCGTATGTGCTGTGTAGTAATGTGGATATGTATGCGTGTATTGTAGAGTGTAAATACATATGTGTGGGTGTTTTCCATGACTTAACACCCACATTGTAGTCGCGGTCACTAAAATGAAATAATGTATATAAATACACAAGTAAAATAGTTGATTTGTTTATAATTAGCTAAAGATTTTATTATTATATCAAAGCCTTGCTGCATTTGGATTCAAGTTCAACGCTCGGAAATGTTGCTTCCATTATGTGTTATGAAAAATGCTCTCTATATGAATGTAAATAATGAGCGAATTTTTTGTAGCCCAGGTTTCTTCATTCAAACATAATTCAAATAGAATTAACCTTAGTTAGTTATTTATTTTTGGAATTCTTCAAAATGTCTTTAGCAATAACTTAAAGGCCAATAACTGAGACGGAAACTGATTTTATAAAAAAAGTATAACAAAAAAAAAAAAATAATAATAACAATAATAATTTAATTATCATAATCCATACACTTTATGCAGCGTAGGAGGACTCCACATGTCAAAAATAATTGTTCAATGTGTACAATGTGTATATACATATGTACTTCATAGCCATTTGTTATAAATACACATATAATCTAATTGTTCACCTGTAAATAAATCAGAAGTATTTAGTGTAGTTGTACCTCGATTCGAAACGAATAGAATTTTATTTGTTCTTTTTTAGATTTTGTCACTTTTCGGTAGCCTGATGCTGGCACAACAAAAGTCGGCCCAATTAGTTTATCAGTTAAGGCGATATGCGTTATGTTAAACGGGAGCCATACTATGAGGTAGCTGGACCACTTATAGCCAAACAAAAGCAATGACGAATTATTTCTCAAACAGACACATCTATTGGCATGTTGCTAATATATTTGATTTTCTTGCAGGGGCTTCCACCATTCAATGTTTCCGGCAGTCCATTCAATGTGGTTCCAATTCACAACGCTCCCGAGCTAATGAAGGATACATGCGCGCTCATCAACTCCGAATGGCCGCGCTCCGAGACTGCACGCATGCGCTCTCTACAGGCTTCTTGTGATACGCTGCCTTGCAGCCTGGTCCTGACCACGGAGGGAATGTGCCGTGTGATAGCGCATCTGAAGCTCAGTCCGATCACATCCAAAAAGAAGGCTTGCTTTGTAGAGTCTGTTGTTGTGGACAAGTCGTACCGTGGCCAGGGCTTTGGAAAGTTAATCATGAAATTTGCCGAAGACTATTGCCGTGTGGTGCTCGACCTAAATACAATTTACCTGTCGACCATTGACCAGGATGGTTTCTACGAACGCATTGGTTACGAATATTGTGCCCCTGTTTCTATGTATGGACCGCGCCACTGCGAGCTGCCGAGCTTACAAAATCTTAACAAGAAATACATGAAGAAGGTCTTATAGACGTCAGCACCAGTAGTAGTAGTAGTATTGGCTTAACCAACCTGCGAACGCTTCCAACTTGACCGGAGCGTGTCAGTTAAACTAGTCAAATTGGGCAAACGCTTGGGCTTAGTCCCATAAATATATAGTATACATATATAGAAACTGCCAAACGGCAGAGCCGTCGAAGCCTTTAGGCGTTTGCTTCTGATTCCATTACGATTACAAAAGAAAAACGAAAACATTCATATTACGCTCGTGTTGATTTTTAAATATTACTTTCCGCATGTATTTTTTGTTACCGTTATCGAACAATGCTTTACTACACATGCACACTAAATAATTGGCGTGTTATAAAATATATTGCTCATAATATATTGATGTTAATTTAGTTATGTATTATTATTAATTTATGATTTATGTTCTTATAATTTGTTGTGGTGTTATTTGCTCGAATGCTAAATAGACATTATCTACCTACATATGATAGCTCAATTATCTTCCAAATAACTGTAGAATAGATATACATATCGAGATTGGAAACGTAGCATTAAGCGACAAATGTATGGCAATAAATTATATTAAAGTTGTAGACATTTTAAGCGCATTGTGTTTTGTGTGATTAATCGGGGAATGCACGAAAGACAAAACGGAAGCATCCATCTGCAATCTGTCGTAAGAAATCTATGACAAGTTCAAGTTCATGGTGCTGCGACAAGCCAAAATTTGATGTGTGCCCACCCGGTAATGTTATTTTTATTACAGCTGCACCCGAAATAGGCGAGGCACAGTCGGTCGCCCAACGAGAGAGCCGAAAGTTTCGTTACAATATTTCATTTACACGAAAATAAACCACAATCGTGAGCGCAAATGAGAGCAAGTGTTCCGATGTGTGGGTGCATACAGTGAACTGTCGATACCCGAAATGCTTCTGTGTGGAATTGTGGTGTAATTTAAATTTTGAATGATTCAAGAAAATTAAATTAAATTTATTCAAGTATGAACATCTCCCAATTTTAAACAAGCAATTTGACATAATATGAAACAAATTCAATTTATCAGTAGAGACCTGTACTTGGACGCATTTAAATAGTTTTCTCTCATATGATTCTCGTGCATTTGCTTAATGAATATTGGCATTGGGCCTGAAAGCGGAAACAGCAAGCAGCTTAATCTGTAGCCTCATATAGTTCTTGTTAGCTCGTGTAAGATTTCTACAGGTGCACATTTTCGAAATACCTGCATGACGGGCTATGCGACAGCTGCTAATGGCTTGAAATTTCAGGTGTCTGACCGAACATGCGCCGGATTGCCAATTGATATCGCACGAAATTGCAATTTAAATTTATTTATTTCTTAAAATGGAAAGTTTACAGTGCGCATACATAATATACACACACGCACATCCATACATTTAGATAAGTATGAATATATCAAATATTATTTATTGTTAGTTTGCCTTTGTAAGGCTTTAATAGCATTGCTAATTGTACGTTAATAAAGAACCAACTGCAGATTGATTCCCATTTATATGCGTAGGGGATACCATATTGCTGATGTCATGCCGATCGCCCATTTGAGCTTATTATTTAAGCGCTCTTAGCGCTTTTGGCGATGCCGCAAACTTTGCCATAATGTTCAGGTTGATCCAAGGAATCTACAATGAATTTGGCCAAGTCCTCTTTGGATACCAAGCGTCCGGGTGCTTCATCGTGCACCACAGTATAGCTACTGGCTGGCTCATCGGCGATGTGTGGTGGCAATATAGCCACATAGTCCAAGCCGGATGCTTTTGTCAGGTCCAACATGCGCTGGTGCTCCTCATTTAGTTTGTGGAATACAGCAGGTACCTCGGTTAGAGGACGCAAAAGGAAAGACGACATCACAATGGAAAACTTCCTGAGATTTGCGTCCTTCATGGCCTTTATGACGTTCTCGGTGCCGCGAGATAGCTCCGTTGTGGCCTCCAGTTTGTTGCGTGTGCCCAGTATAACGCAAACGCCGTCCACTACGCCATCGCCCTCAATCAGACGCTTAACGTCCTCAATATTAGTTACATCGCCCTGAACTAATTGAACTTTGCCTTTGAAACGCTCCGGCACGGTGGGCTCTGTGCGGTAAAGTAAACGCACTTTCAGACCTGGAAAAAAAATTCGGTTCATTCACTTGAGCTGAATTCCAAAGGTTGTACACTGTACATTACCCTTTTCTAATGCATAATCCACTACGCATTGACCGGTCATGCCGGTGCCACCAATTACTGCAATCCGTTGCATAATGGTTCTGTATATTGGAGCTCAATGAAAACCACAGGCTATACCGTGAACACTTTTCAGTGGTTGAATCAAGAAATTGCAGTATCACAATAGTCAATTCCCGACTTATCGCACACCAATTACAATCAAAAGTGATTGCCGTTTTGCGCTGCTCACCTGAGTTGTCCAGCTGATTATGCCTTACATACACACACACCGATGCACGCGCTTTTAATGTGCAGTGCTCGTAAGCGCCGTCAGCTTTATAAAAAGATAAAAAGTAATCAGCAAGATATGTTATCTACTCCACAAATACTTTTATTTACAAAAATTCACTGCAAAATGTAAATTGTCATGAAGACATTTCAAATTCTATAGGGTTATCTAGGTGTCCGAAAAGCAACTTTAAGTATTAAAAAAGTTTTAATTAATATAAAATCACTGCGCAATTAGCGAAAATATCGATAATGCTTCGTAAATAGATAGTGACATAAGAAAGATAATGCTAATTGTTAAAATGTACAATATTTAAAATTAGTAACTTTAAAATTACGTTGTTAGTGTGGCCAGACTTTAAAAAATCTGAATTAATTTCACTGAGGTGGTCGGTCAGCTTGCCCACCGAGTCAAGCGTTGCCCCATTAATTTCAAAAGTTACGCGCGTAGTTTTTACGCTTGCGATTCTTCCGTATTCGCCGCTGAATAAGGATTATCCGCAGGGTTTTTCACACGTCTCAGAGTAATTCCCAATTTGAGTTCACTCAAGAAGTCGGTGGTAGCTGGCTTCTTTTCAGCACGCGGCTTAACGCCACTTATTGTCGCTGCTTTCTGATTGACTTTCTGTAAAATTGAATTCATTGTGAAATTTGTAAAAAAAATCAGTGAAGTGGATAATGACGCACCTTTAGTGATACGCCTTGTCGTATACTTTCTAAGAAAGCATCGCGATCACCAGCCGGGGCTGCAGCCGCCTTTTTAATGGGCAACGGCTGGGCGGATCCAGGCGCTGGCGGCGGTGGTGGTGGCATTGGGGCACCCGCTCCAAATGATGGTGGAGGAGGTGGTGGTGGCGGTGCTCCTGATGCTGGGGGTTGTGGTGCTCCTGATGCAGGGGGTGGCGGTGGCGGTGGTGGTGCATTTGCTTTTATTGAATTTTTTGGCTTTTGGAGCACCTGCACAGGAGGCAATCGGGCTTGCACTGGAGCTTCCTTAATAGGCGGTGGAGTTTGCTGTTTAACCGGTGCGTAGTCCACTGGGGCTCTGTTCCAACTGGGCTGCACAGGTGTGGCCTTAATAGGGGCTGGAGGCGGCTGCCTAGACTGTGAAAACTCCACTGGAGTGCTGTTCCCACTAGGCACAATCGTTGGTTTTGGCGGCGCCGGGGGAGCCACTCGTATTGTGCCCACCTTGCGTTGCGTTTGAGGCGCAATCGTGGCATACGTTTCGTTCTGTGGCTTGAGTTTTGGTGTGGAACGGACTTCTGTAGCTGATGGATAGACGTGAGTATTGGCCGCAGTCACTGCCGAGGGCGGAGGCGGTATTTTGGGTCTGATCGGCTGCGGTGACTGCAACTGAACTGGTACAACTGTACCCACATCCTGCTGCCTGTTGTGGCTGGGCTGCGCTGAAGCCAGGTCTATATCAGATATGTCCCTAAATCGAGACGTAAGTGTCGCATAATTGGAATAGGTAGCGGGCGAAGGAGCCTGCCTAACCGTTGCTGGTGCAGGTGGCACTGGCGGTGGAGCTGGACGTGGTGCAATCTCATTATCTGTGGATATTGTGGCATAGAGAAGCTTTGGCATCTTTTTCTCCTGCTCTTGCGTTTGTTGCTGCTTGTTAGGCTGTAATAAGGAGTTAGATTGGCATTTGTATAATAGGTAAATATAATTTGAGTGGTGTCCATACCATCCATGTGAAATTAGAGTGCACAATATTTTTAATCAGGTCCTGCCGCCGAATGCCGGCCACATCCTCCTCGGTAATGCCGCGCTCCATCATGTACTTCTTCAGCACGTTGTCATTGGCGCCTGCATTCAAATCGAAGGCATTTCGAGTGCGATCGCGAGTAACATCTCCGGAGACATGCTGGAAGCCGACAGGCCCGCTTATCTCATACTTTGAGCCCTTGTTGCTGACCACGACGCTGGTGGCAAAGCTGGGGCCTGGAACGGCACCTGAGGCGCCCGTGAAGCTGCCCAAGCTATTGGACGAGGATGATTTGCTCATGCTGAGGCTGACACCGTCTCCAAACAAGCGGCGTTCGCTGCCTGGCGATGCTCTGATTGCGGGCGGTGGTAGAACAGCTGGCGGAGGGTGGTCGAAGACGTTGCTGCTCACCTGCATGCAGGGCGGCTATAAGAAGAAGAGAAAACGAGCTACTATTTAACAATGATAATGATAATGATGATGATAATGATAATTATAATGATCATGAGGATGAGGATGACTCGCATTATGATTTCCACTGCCGTCTCTTTTCCATTGGCAATTACCACCCAGTAACCGGGGCCTTTATGGCTTCGAACTATGTCATAGACATAGGCGCGCCGCTGCATTGCCGGCATCTGCTCAACCTGGTCGGATAGGTGGGCCTTGCGCAGATACAACTGTAGCATCTCATCGGTACCGAGACCTCGCACATCGAACGTCTTGCGAAAATCGATGGCTTCGCCCTCCAGCTGCCTAAACTCCACCGGCTCGGAGATGTAGGCGTACATCGCCGTATCCACATCCATGCTTTTAGCACCCTGAACAGCCTGAAAAGCGATACGTGTACGGGCACTGCATTAGTGGCGCTGCTATTAAAGAGCTACGATTGCCAACCGCTGGGCTAGGCCAGGCACCCATACGTATCCGTATCCACGGTGGCGCATTATCTTCTAGCAATTCGCCGATAAGAAATGTTCACGCAGCTCGTTTAATTTTAGTTTTTTTATTGTTATCAAATTACGGATTTCTGTCGTTGAATTTGCTGGTGAATCATAGAGCCAAAGACTCAGGCAAAGACAACGACAAAGACACGCATCCAAGGCAGCCCACTAAAACGGGCTCCATCTCTGCTCTATATGCACATTACATTTAATTTCACATTCATTTACCGTAATGGAATCTTGTAAGACAGGGCGGACCCTTGGCGTATAGAAGTGAGTTCCGTAGGTGTTTACCGTGCCGTTCAGCCCAAACTAAGGTATCGCACTGATTAGCGGAGGTGGTATGTCATCGCATTTACTCATTTACTCATTTTGCGAAGCTTGTTATCTGGAAAGGCAGGCACTGATAACTGCCACCCAGTAATCACCTTTACCTGGAGCGCTGTTTGGCATCGACAGCTTGAGCCTAAAAGAAAACATAAACAATGAATATTTATATACATACATATGTATAAATATGCATGTATAGAACATATATGTATATATGTACATTTCTATCAATTTATATTAGTATTTTAGATATCTGGAATTAGATAAGTTTGCGTAGTATATCATTTAGTATAGTATGGGGTCTGTCTATAAAATGACTAACTGCGCACGGTTGTTCAGTATTCGTTGTACATTGATATTCTGAAACAAAAGAGTAAACTGAAATTGTTTTATTGCCATATATGTATGTATGTATGTATACCGAACAAGCCATGGCTAAAGCCAGGTAAAGTAGTAAAAACCTAAAATCATAAAGAATGATATATGTAATGTAATAAAGCATAAAATATAAATAAAAAATATTTTATGAAAATAAACACATAATAAAAATAGTTTATTAATATTAAAAGGCTTTGGCTAAGCTATTCTTTATATTTAATTTATTTATATATATAGAGCTATGGGAAGATATTCCGAAAATTATAATAAGAACAAATTATATATACGTATATATGTATATATATTTACATTTTATTAAATTAAATATAGATTTAGTTGAATTTAAAGTATCTAAAATTAGAAATTATTGCTATTGAAAAAAAAAAAAAAAAAAAAAAAAAAACTAAATATAAACATTAGCTTTAATATTATCAGTCAGTTAATGACAGAAATATCCGGATGATAAGAGAAACATGTTTGGAATTTAACATCGGAAAACTGATTCATGAAAAAACCCCGTTAACTATGTCATAATTATTAAAAAGATTTGGTACACATCTAGGGCGAAATTCTTGTATTAATTTTGTCAAATGGATTAAAATGATAACCTACTTAATACTATTTATTTTAAATTTTATATTATTTTTGTCTCCAATTTCTTTTTGTAATGACAAGCTGAACGATCATTATATATTTTCACACACTTCATGTCACTTCACTTTACTGCACTGCACGATTGACTCCCACCGGGCCTTGGCGACTGAGGAAATTCTGCAACTGCTGCCCTTTATATAGGGCGGCTCTCACCCACACACCGAGCTGCGCTCAAATGCTGAGCCCGACGTCAGGTAGGGCTCGTTACAGCCGAACTTTAGGTGACCAATGAGAGCACTCTCTGCTGTTCTCTGCAAGCAGTCTAGCTTTAAATGACCAATGGGAACACCCTCTGCTGCTGCAAGCAGCCAAGCTTCGTTTTACTTAAGTACTGCTGCATACATACATACATACATACATACATACATACATACATGCTCTTCTGCAGTTCTTCTCCTTTGCTTGCTTGCAGACAGGCGGAGAGACAGACTGTGAGATAGACAGGGAGACATAGACATAGGCTAAGCTGACAAAACTGATTGAAGCCTCAAGCTTTCGTATGCGTGTGTGTGTTTGCATGTACATGTTTATGCGCTGTTTCTTGTGTAAGCAGAAAATAAGGTAAGAATTATTCACACATCAGTCAGAGGCTCAGAAGATCTCGTTTTAGAGTAGTCTCGACTTGTTTTTTCATTATTAATTATTAGTTTTGAGAGCTCAAATTCTGCAATTTTGGTCATCAAATTATTTACTTCTCCGCTACTTTTTGGTTTACCGCATACGATTCAAGACTTCCTTTGACAGATTTTCAAATTCTTAACGTAACGTAAGCCCATGTTGTCAATCAAACTGAAACCTTGCTGAGCAAAGCAACCCTTTTTTCCCACTTCCACTGACATATTTATTAATACGGACTTTTGCTGCAAACTTCATTTACAATCAGAGTCGTTGACAAAAAGCATTGCAATTCGTTAAATTTAAGGCTTCAAAATAATAAATAGTACAAAACAATCAGAAAATGGATCCGAATTTAGTTTTGTATGGGGATGGTGAGTTCTTAATGGCTGAATTTGAGCTCGATGGAGATTTGGTTGTGAACAGCGATGAACTGCAGCCGGGTGCCACTGTGCTAGTCTCCAATGAGACAGATGGCATTGTTAGCCACGAGGATCTGGCCAAGTTCTTTGAGATGCAGTCAGGTATTCCGATACCCGCAGACGAGGCTGTCGAGCGCACATTGGCTGATCCGGCATTGAAGCAGATACTGCAAAAGGCCGATGGCAAGGTGGACTTTGATCCCGAGGCCGAGCAAGAAAAGCTGCGCGAATTCCTGTCGGGAGTGAACAGCAAGAAGACAGTCCCGGAGAAAGCTGCCGCTCCAGTTGACGCTGTGGCCCATAAGCTGTCGCAGTCATCGGTGTCGCAGCCACGCCCCCTAGTGCCGCAATCAACCGTTTTACGCTTTATTAAGTGCTCCAATTGCAATGGCCTCTTCGACACGCCCTCGTTTCAGGATCACAGCTGTGAGTACGACTCGGAGCAGAAGCCAACGGTTCGAGCGGCAGCAGTGCAGGAGAAGAAGACATCCACGCCACCCAGAAAAGCGCCTAGTGAGCGCATCATCGTTGAGAACCAGGTGCGCATTCGTCGCTATATGAAAGACGAACTCAAGTACGATCTAGAAACGGGCTTCGACAGCTCCAAGTCCAAAAAGACCACCACGAAGGGTCCCAATGAGTGCAGCATCTGCGAGCGCAAATTTGTGCACACCTCCGGCTTGGTTCGCCACATGGAGAAGCACGCCCTTGACCTGATCCCCACACAGACGAGCATCCAGCAACAACATGTGGCTCCCTCGGCGCTGGGACTGCTGGTGGTGCTCAAATGCGAAAACTGTGGCCGCATCTTCTACGACGTCAAGCTGGCGCTGGAGCACATCTTTGTGCATCAGCTGCCCACGGATGCAGCTGAGGCTGAGCCTGTGGTTGAGGATGAGGTTGTACTGAAGAAGCAGCTCAAGGAGCTCATGCTGAAGGGCGAGAATCTGCTCTCTCTGGCCGCCGAGATGGGCAGGATGTCGCTCAAGAACGGGGACGAATATTTCACTACGCTCGTTCTCGGCAATGTGCTGCAGTGCGAGTTCTGCGACTTCATCTTTGCGGATGTGTCCTTCCTCCTAGTGCACTCGGCCACGCATCTGCCGGAGCGTCGCTTCGAGTGTACCGCCTGTGATCTACGAATGACCACCGCCAAAGAGGCCAGTGTCCATTACCAGACAGACTGCGTCTATATGCGCGAAGGGCTCAAGCAGCTGCAGGCGCAGCCGAATCGCTTCTTTGTGTGTAACGTCTGCGAACTGAAGTTTGCCAATGTGGAGCTGCTCCAGGAGCATCGGTAAGTGTGCTTTAAAGTCTGACCAAAATTTGCAACTGCATCTGCATAGCATCCTCTGCCTTCCGTGCAGCTATAGCTGTTATCACTACTTTCCTCGGCTCAGCGAGAACGGCAAGCGCCTTGTGTTGCCATGCGAGTTCTGCACCACGAACTTTGAGTACGCGCACGAGATTCAGCCGCACTACGAGGAGAAGCATCTGAATAAGAAGAAGCGCGAGAAGGAGCTGCGCAACAGTGGGAGCGCAGCCACGATGGGCCGTTTGCGGCAATATCTGTGCGACATTTGTGGCAAGTCCTATACTCAGTCCAGTCATTTGTGGCAGCATCTGCGTTTTCACCAAGGTGAGTGGCAATGCAGTTAGCACCGACTTACATGTAGGTAACGTTGTTCAATTGCCCGCCAGGTGTGAAGCCCTTTGTGTGCCAGGAGGAGAACTGTGGCCGCAAATTCACCATACGCCCAGATCTCAATGATCACATACGCAAATGCCATACGGGCGAACGGCCGTATCATTGCCTGGTGTGCGGCAAGCGCTTTCTCACCGGCTCTGTCTTCTATCAGCATCGTCTCATACATCGGGGCGAGCGGCGGTACGAGTGCGAGGAGTGCGGCAAACGTTTTTATCGTGCTGATGCACTAAAGAATCATCAGCGTATTCACACCGGCGAGAAACCCTATGATTGCCCCTTCTGTACCAAGACATTCCGGCAGCGTGGCGACCGGGATAAGCATGTACGTGCACGTCACTCGCACTTGGACGCAAATGCACGGCTGATGATGCAGATGCAAAAGTTCGAGTTGGAGACGGCAGCCGCATTGAAAGCGAAGCAAATGCAGGAGAGCGGACTTGAATTTGTGGTTGATTCGGTAGCCGACACAGTTATGCATTCGCCCACGTCGCCCATGGCGCATGAGCAACAGTTTGATATGGTTGAATTGGACCCCAGCGATTATGGCGACGGCTCCGAGTATGTGCAAAGTATGTCAATGCCTCTTAATAACGAGGAGCAAGACCTTATGTCGTACGTAGACCTGGAGGCAAAAGAACCAATAGAGCAACACACTTTCCAGTTAGAAAACAACGAAAATGTTAAAGTTGTGGTGGTGGAAAATAATACTGCGAACCCGTTTTATTTCTAACATATGTATGTGTTTCTAATAATTACACTTCTAGTTTAACTTACCTGTAAATGTAAAAATATGATTAATTTAATTTTAATTTATTGGAAATAAAACACAACCGCATGCCTATAAAACAGATGGTATTTAAATTTGAAATTGATTTGCGGCCAACACCACATCTGGCAATATTACAATACTTAACAGTGTTGACTATCGCAACTAAAGATTGCGATAGGTGGCAACGTTTGATTTGACAGTTCATGTGTCTGGTAGCCATTTTTGCCGTCCTCTTTCTTTTCGATTTTTCCATCGTATACGCCAACATGGGTTTCGCTACTCTCTGGTACTCGCATCCTCGTAAATACGGCCAAGGCTCCCGTTGCTGGTAAGTAAAATGTAGCCAGTAAAATTTTGCATCTATTGCTGTATAATTTGCATGTATGTCTATTGTTAAACCCGTATTTTGTTGCATAGTTGAGTTGCTTTGTGTCTTTGAGGTTAAGCACGCCTTAGTTTCGCATGGCGCATACCGCCCGTGTATTTGTTTGTGTATTTGTATGTGTATGTGCTTGTACTAGATGTTGAATTTGCTTAAATATCAATTTGCCCCCGGTTGAGTACGGAAATATGCGAGAACTTCTTTAACAATTTCCTTAATGAAGGGTGGCCAAAGCAAATGTTGTAGCTGGCACTTGTCATTTTCAATTGGAATGGCCCGGCCAGCTGCAGCGACAGCTGTGCAGCTTTATACGATTGTTTAACAGAAGTTAACTGCGATTTAATAGCCAAAACAAACAGTTAATGTGTGCTTTATTTAATATTTTAGCCGTGCCTGCTCAAACCGACATGGTCTGATCCGCAAATACGGCCTGAACATTTGTCGTCAATGCTTCAGGGAGTACGCCAATGACATTGGCTTCAAGAAGGTAAGCTAAAAGTGAAATATTTCTACTCGTGTTCCATGTGCTTATTCTTCTTCTATTTATTTTTTCAGCTGGATTAAATATCCGCTTCATTCTTTGGCGTTTAATGCGTCAATATTTAAGCATATTAATTTTAGTAGTCGCTTTCGAGGGACTACATCTATTAATATGCTGGCAACAACAGCAACAAAGCAACAACACAGTAATCATCTGGAGATTTAAATGAAACCAAAGGCATCTGAACTTAAGGACGCACAGGGACAACTAGATAAATAGAGAATCATCTCAAATCAGCATTCACCGATGCAAAAGAGTTTACAAACTAAGTGCTACCAACGCCGAATTCAATTCCATAAGTCCCTAACCTAGCAGTTGTTATCTTCTGAGAAGGTTCTTTGTTTAAATCTCCCTTTGATTAAATATATAACAAGTCACGTAAAATATTTTGTTTACCTTTGCATCCTTATTGTATGTACATTTCACTGGAAATGCCGGAAGCAATTGAACGACTGCAATGTCTGCTTTCTTCAGTTACTTCCTCATTTCTATAATATTGGGTTAGTGGTGTCCAGTGGGCTGCACTTAAGCTGCGCTTGTGTTGAATAGCATCAGCACTTGGAGCAAAATAAGCAACAGAAACCAGTTTGTTTAGTGGCTCGCTGGCTAAAAGAGCGAATTGACGCTCTCTTAGCTGCCTACGCAGCTGGGGCCTCAGCTGTTGCTGTTGCTGCTGGCGCTTTGGTTTGTTGTTTATCTGCTGAAACTTCAAATTTTGCACATTCGCCCGCTGAGTTTGTTTCGACCATTTGAACTCACAACAACGCGTCGCGAGTGCATTTGCAACCCAAACTATAAGGTTTTAAGCGTGAATAATACCAAGTAAATGCCATGTACGCGACGCTTAATATTTGAGCGAAAAATAAAATAAATAAGTGGTCGATAAAAATCAATTTCCATAGATGTGAATAAAACTTGTTGACCTGGTTAAGTTTTGAATTAAATGAGAAATGGAATTGCCTGTGTACCTGTTGCTTTTGCTGCCACTTCTGAGCAGCTTTTGCTTTGTGGCCACGATCAATGATGCAACAACAGCAGAGGCAGCGACATGGCATCGCAAAAATGCAACAGCGACACGAGCTGATGCGGAGGCCTTTAACCAAGGCAGTAGCCGTGCTAGCGGTTCCCGCGGCCCCAAATCTCGTACTGTTGCACAATACAAGCTGCCGCTTGATGCTACACAGATGACGCTGGAAGGCAGAGATAGCACGGCCAAAGCACAGCCTAAGCGTAGGCGCACCCAGGTGGTTATGCGGCGCAGACCTACCACAACATCTACAACAACAACAACGACGACGACGACAACAACAACTACAACAAGTGAGTTAAGTTTAGACCGGACCTGCATTAAATGGACTTTAGCCTATGTCCATATGACCGCTGCAAAGGCAAGCCAGTCTTACCGCTGGCACTGACCTAGCTTTCGGGTTTTAAGATTGGTAAAGACAACTAACAGCAGCAGGCCGTCTGAGAAGCTGTCTGACTACGAAAAGAAAACAACCAACCACATTCGATAATTATGCGGCTGATAACTGGAGCAGTCGCTGTAGCTCTGAGCTTTCAAATTCAAATTGTCTTTTTTAGTAGTCGTGAACGACCTTGACGAGCGGGACGCGACGTATGCGATTGTAATGTTGAATGCTGCTCGTACTCATTGAAAGCTTAAAGTATTGACTTGCATCTCTGGTTAGTGCTTGCATTTTAGCAAAGGTACTGAATGAAATACTCTTATCAAAGATATTGATTTTTGCCATCGAATTGTCTGCATGTACGCCATCTCGAACGAAAGCCGCGCAGATTTGAATAGACGAGCCTTGAACTTGGGCCTTAATTAGCACGTTTTATGATAAATAAAGTTTTGGTGTTTTTTGTTGTATATTTTATTCGGCATTGAAGTCTAGAGATGACACTTATGGAGTTAACAGATCAAATTGGGTCACTCGTTTATTCTCTATGGCCTATTGTGTGGCATCTTAATTCAACTGTTGCAATTTCAATTACAATTAAAACACGATTTTTCGGCTCCCACAGTCTTTAAAGCATCTTTCTTGAGGTGTTATTTTTGGCAAAGCAATTTATATGTAAAGTAGTAAAACATGCGATGCCTTTAAAAGACAGAGAGAGACATAGACCCTAAATTCAACAAATCTCTGCTCTTATGCTAATATAAATTTGTTAATTATAAATATTCACATATTGTAAATTTGCGACTTTTAGTGTCAATTTTTTTGCAATTCTTTGATTTATTTTAGCTATTTATAATGGATGACATCGTTTTGGAAGAAACAAAACCAGTAAAAGCTGTTAGAATGATGTAAAAGCTAATGACGAAAAAAGGTTTACAAATTCAAATTTTAAAGTTAAACAGTTCATATTAACTCTAATTGAATTTAATTACATCGTCGCCTAGAAAAGCAAGTTTCATTCTAATTGTTTAGTTAACAAAAATGTTTAGTCCCTCCACTAAATACCGTGTGATAATCATTCCAGTCTTTTGTAAACTAGGCCAGTAAGAAGCGTTCACACAGTGAATGGGCATTTGTAATTGGTAACAGAGTAACTGGTAACAGTGTGTGTCAGGGGGAGGGGTGCGGACTCTGGACTGTGTGTTGCTTTGCGCTCCAGCGCCAGCGGCAATATGTTGCCTGCAGGCGTACAAAGATTCACTTTCAATAGCATTAACAAAAGCACTTGTTTTACGAGCCGGTTAACTGGGTGACGGGAACTGCGCTTTGGTTGTCTTGCAACGCTTGTTATTTGGAGCAGAACTAGTAATGACCATTGTTGACTAATCCATTTATCATACGTTCAGCGCCCCGTCCAACTTTGGCGAATGGATTCAATTTCTTCAATCCCAGATTTTGGAGCTTTGGCCAGCAGAGCCTTGTGCCAGTGAGTGCGCCCACCAAGCAGCCTCATCC
Source organism: Drosophila arizonae (assembly GCF_054131065.1). Lineage (NCBI taxonomy): Eukaryota > Metazoa > Arthropoda > Insecta > Diptera > Drosophilidae > Drosophila > Drosophila arizonae. The sequence goes on along the minus strand of NC_142922.1, from coordinate 12,877,699 downwards.
ACCCAAGAAGTTTACACACACTGCAGCTGCCGGCTCCAAGGAGGAGAAGTCCGCTTATCGCAAGCCCTTGAAGACTACACCAAAGCCAAGGCGTAAACTGAATACCACAACAGCAACAACAACCACCACTGAGGGACCTTTCCGCATAGCATTGCCAACGCTGAACTTTCCAACTGCCACTGCCGGAGCTAGCGATAAGGAGAAGGATAAACGGGCTGCCGCTGATCTGCGACAGCGCTTCAATTGTCCGCGCGAGAATGAGGTGCGCTTCCAGCTCTTTCCGAAAATCTGCAAGTCCGACAAGGACTGTTTGGTCTGGCAACGGGATGAGATCTGCTGCGACATCTTTGGCTCTAGCAGCTGCGTCGCGGGCATTGCCAAGCCACTCGAGGAGACGGCACACGCACGTAAGTTCACGGCGCACAAGAAGCCACATTGGATGCATTTAACGAAATTCCTGCTGCAGCCATATTGGGCCTGATACCACGCCGCTGTCCGACTCGTCCGCTGGCTGAGCTCTGGTGGGATGTGCAGGAGTGTCACACGGACATGGACTGCTGGCCGCGCGTCTGCTGTCCCGATGGTCGCCGGCGCTACTGCCGCACATCCCAGCCGGAGCTGGAGACTGTGCCGGTGCCAGTGAAGCGTTCATTTGATTATCGTAAGTTCATTTACATATAACCCTTCCAGCTCATAGTTGATAGCTATATTTTTCATTTTCACAGTTACGGAATACTTGGAGTGCACCGCACCGCCGCCGACGATTTTTGATTTGCATCCAAAGGCTTGCACCTCCACGCTCGACTGCTTTCCCAATGTGTGCTGCCAAGAGGCGGGCTTGCGGCACTGTCGTCCGCCCAAGAAGTCGGTGCTCACACTGATGGCCAATTTCCTGAACGTGGACTTTGTGAAGCGCTTGACACAGAATATTGTTATCAAGTAACTGCAATTCAGTTAACCCAGACACACACATACGCACATTCATCTGCACTCATGTACATACATACATGCATACACACTCACACACACACACACACACATGTATTCATATTGAAATCTCGTTTATACGAGGATTTATTGTAGATCTATTCAAACTTTTTTATAGCATTAAATTAGTATTTCGCTTGAATTGTTATTTTATATTGAATACAAATTTATGCAAACTGGTTTTATATAAATTATTTTCAATAAAACGTTAAGACACACGCATGTTTTATTATTCAATTTCGTATATTTATATTTCTTAAATATCATCGTTTTCACGTGTAAACGATCCCATCTACCTGTAGATATGTATGTACTTTTATTTACCTGATTTCGAAATCATTATTGTTCTTCTTGAACTGATAACTGTTATGTGTACAAGCGTACGTAGATAGGGTTGCTCAAACAGTGAGACCTACTTAAACTGTACTTTTGGTCTTAGATAATAAGGTTGATTTATCAACGCTACCAGTTTGAGTTTTTTCTTCATTTGATTTCTTTTGTTTTTTTTTCCCCCTCTTTTTTATGGACAAACTACGTCTCAGCAATTGACACTAGAGTGGCTGAGCCAAAGTTGATGTTGAAAGTTTTTTATTTTTATTTTAATTTTTTTTTATTTACGAAAAGGTTAAACGGTGTCTGGTTACCTCTTGGCCTGTGGCATACAGAAGCAATTATATGATTGCTTCAATAGAATCAGCGAAGGTTTCGTTCTTACCTTGGCACAACGTAGCCACTCGAAATATTGTATGACAAATGCTCGTATTAACTCGAGCAATAATAAAAACCAACAAAAAAACTGTCATCTACCTGAAACTGAATGTGTGCACATGTTTATTTAAATGCCTCGATTAAGAAATGAAGTTTTAGGTTTGCATTCGCTTTGCAAATGCTTAATTGGATTTTAGCTCCGAACACGGAAAGTTTTTGGTGTCGAGCGAAAACTTCAGGCTAAATCGCATTCAAATTGAATTTGCTTCAGTTGAGACTGCTTAAGTACAGGTGCTTAAATGTGCATACACCCCATACATACTGTTATTTCGAGAAAAATCTTCATATTAAAACGATAATAACCTGAATTTTCTAGAAAAAGAAAAGACAGACTCAAGTTAGACTCTCACTTTATTGAAACATTTTCTAAATTCCGTTATTTCCAGAAATATCTTTAAATGATCAGCATGGAAAATGAACCAGAATATTTTGGACAGTTCAATGCAATTAATTATATTTATTGAAACCTGAGCTAAAAATGTTTTTTATTTTTCATATTAATTTTATTTTGCAGCTGTTATAACAATACACACTTTATACTCGTATACATAATTATAATTATATACATATGTATGTATGTACATATAGACATACATACATACGTATATCTGCTTAAACTACAGTTATTCTTCAAGCAACTGCAACGCCAGCAGGCGCGTTTCGAATTTCCCACTAAGTGGCGAAATAAATACGAAAAGAAAACCAAAAAATCGCCCCTACTAGAAAAACAATTGAATGATTGCACAACAATTGACATTTAGTGGAAACGACGCAGTAAAAAACTTTAATTTCAATTTGGTTTATTGCACATTATTCAATTTGTGTTGCTGAATGAGCTTTTCTTCACATGTATGTTTGTATGTATGTAGGTGTGTATGTAGTTGTCTCCGCAAGAGCAACTAGCCGTAAAAGATCGAATCTAATTATAATTTAATGAATGTATGTATGTATGTGTGTGTACTATTGCTGACGAGTTCACTTGGAGCAGCCGCACTTGCTTTTGTTCTCTCCGCCGCATTTGCAGTCACTGCCACAGTTGCAGGAACCCTTGTTGGTCTGAGAGGCGCATTTGCAACCTGAAAATAAATAAATAAATACAAAAATAATTTTAATATTAAGTTCAAGTGCTGATCGGCATTTCTTTGCATTTATTTATTTGATGTCCTTCGGCTGACTTACCGCTTCCGCATGGGCAAGGCATTTTGTATGGATGTTTTTAAGACTGTCACTTGAAAGCACAAGAAGTAATATTTAGTTTTTCACTTGACGGATGAGTCACTTTCACTTTGCTGCAGAATACAACTGATGCCCAATCCACGGATGCTACCCGATTTTATACACTTTCGAAACGAGGCTTTCCACACGGCTGCCGCGCGCTTTAATTCCAGTTTTGCACACGCCGACCGGCCGGCCGGCTGAATACGTTCGAGCCGTGTGCAACTAATGTTTTCCGTTTGAAAGCTTTAGCTTCACTGGCCTGGCGTGTGTCTCGACTAAAGCTTTTATTTTGGTTTCTAACCGCTGCCCGCTTAGTTCAGTGGACAGCGTTGGCATTGCGCACGCGTTTCCATGTGGGAAACTCATGAGGTGGATAATGGGCGGTACTGTGACTCTTATCGTGCACCGTATAGCGCACACCGAACACATTCCAAATGTGGGTACCCTCCTGTCTGTCTGTCTGCCTGTCCATTCATCATCGGCTTCGGCTGTGACCGTGTCGCTGTGCCCTGCGAATGCGCGAAGAGTCAGTGTATTTCCGATTTCTGAGTGCGGCTGCAACAGCAGCTAGCAGGCAAAAGTCGCGCGACATTTTAGCAACGAATTCAAGTGCAACGCAATGCAAGAACTGAATGTAAATAATACGCATTTTATTCCAAATATCCTTGCTGATAGACACGCCAGCAAGCACGAAGAGGCAGGCGACAATTTGCTGTATTTTCATTTTTATTAATATTTGTTCGATATGTGTGTGGGCGTGTGCATGTGTGTGTTGGTGTGTGCGTGTGTTTGTTTGTTTGTGAACGCTTGTGCGTGTGCGTGTGCGTGTGCTAAAGGTGAAAATGCAACACACATAAAATCAATAAATCCAAGTCAAAATAAAATAACTAAAAATCAACGGCTAACAAAATATTTGTGCGTGCCTGTATGTGTGTGTGTGAGTGTCTGAGCGGGTGTGTGCGTGTGTGTATGATTGCGAGTGTGCGTGATATTAGGGCGTGAGAAAGAAAACAAAAGAGCAAAACAGTGAGAGGACAATAACCAAAGCGCTTCCAAATAAGGTGGCAACACAGGACACTCTGTGTGTGCGGAAGTGAACAATTTAAAGTTTGTGGTCACCAGAGCAAATAACAAAAATACATACGTACAGACATACACCCACACAGGCTGGCAGAGTGTGTATGTGTGTGTGTGTGTGTGTGTATGCAGGGGAAGGCTCTGTAAGCGATTATTTTGCTCACCCACGCATTTAACTGTTTTTGTTATTCCTGATGTTGTTGTAATCGCCTGCACTTCAAAGCTTCTATTTATACACTAAACTATGTGCGTATGTTTGTGTGTGGGCGTATAAGTGTGCGTGCGTGTGTGTACGAGTGCCAAGCTGCCCATAATGCGGTCGACCTGATACCTGAGCCCAATCACAATCACAATCACAATATCATCCGCTCCTCTCATGCTCAAGCCGCCCACGCTGAAATAATAGTATGTAATCATAATAACAACAACGATGATGATGGTGATAATAATGATGATGATATTGCGAATGACGTTGGCACTAGCTCGCAAAAGGTTAACGCCGCACAGATCTCTCTGTCGTTGCGTTAATTTTAACAAATTGTATTTATACCGAGAGAAAAAATCAATAGCCTACCTTAACATAAACGCGACTGGCACATGGATAAAATTAGCCGCTCTCTCACGCATATATTCTATTCATAATTTTAATGTGGAGCAGGTTGCGGGGAGGGGCAACCAAAAAAGAAATAACAAATGCAGACGCAACCCGAGCGGGCCGCTCAACTGACCAATTGATGTGCTGCTCTTAATCGTTGCAGAACCAGAACCAGAGTATGGCGCTCAAGTAAAGCACAGACGTAGTGGTCGACAAACCTAGCAACACAGCGAGCCTCCACTCTTGACAAACACTAAACAACCGTAGAGGTCCGCCCCACAACACTGTCAGGATGACAGAGCAAAAGAATCAGGTGACGCGCGCCGCGCCGGAGCAGAGCAACGACTACCGTGTGGTGGTCTTTGGAGCTGGTGGCGTTGGCAAGAGCTCTCTGGTGCTGCGTTTCATCAAGGGCACCTTTCGCGAGAGCTATATTCCCACCATAGAGGACACCTACAGGCAGGTGGGTGACCATACAAAATACTTTACCCAAGCTGGATTTCAATCCTGGGCCGTTGCAGGTCATCAGCTGCAATAAGAATATTTGCACATTACAAATCACGGACACGACAGGATCCCATCAGTTTCCGGCTATGCAGCGGTTGTCCATTTCCAAGGGCCACGCGTTCATTTTGGTCTACTCCGTGTGCTCCAAGCAGAGTCTAGAGGAGCTGCGACCCATATGGGAGCTCATCAAAGAGCTAAAGGTAAGCATCTGATAGAGATAGATGAATAGAGACGTTGGATAATAGCTCGTGTGATTTGCAGGGCGATGTCAACTCTATTCCCGTTATGCTGGTGGGCAATAAGTGCGATGAGAGCACGGAGTTGCGTGAAGTGTCGCAAATGGAAGGTCAGGCGCAGGCGACCACCTGGGGCATATCCTTCATGGAGACATCGGCCAAAACCAATCACAATGTTACCGAGCTGTTCCAGGAGCTGCTCAACATGGAGAAGACGCGCACCGTCTCGCTGCAGCTGGACACAAAGAAGCAAAAGAAACAGAAAAAGGAGAAGAAATGCAAGGAGACCAACGGAGCCATACCGGAGAATGGAGACGCCAGCGCCAGTGCCAGTGCCGGAGCCAGTGGCGCTGGCGTGAAGGAGAAGTGCGGCGTTATGTAACCAGTTTGGCAAGCTAAATTCGTGACAGACAAATACTCGCATTGGGACAGTGGCAGGATTTGAGAACTCATCCCTCACAGACACCAACACATATAGAAATACACACACACATGCACACGAACAATGATTAAACATATGCATATACATATATACTATATATATATATCACACATTGGGACTGATGTTGTCAGAACGTAGCCTGCATAGATGGGAAATATATTATTAATTATAGATGGAATGAAGAAAACCAAAAACGAAACCTATAAGACAGCATTACGAGTATATTTTGCATACATAGATTTGAACCTTCTCTGGTCTCTATCAGAATGTAGAAGGCAATCACTGAACCGCCCGCATATTCACACCCACTTGCACACGCACACACACACATATATATATACATATATATATATATATATATATACAAGTCATAAAGTCTACAAATTTCATTTGAATTCGGAAAACGTCATCTGCAACGTAACGGCATACATATCAAATACATAAGCATACTACATACATAACAGGACATGACATACTCGCACCTACACAATAGATGTGTACATTATACATATATCATAATGCTATATATGTATATATAAGCACATATATGCATACATATGTGTATCCGAAAGGAAAAGCCAAAGTACCTACTTAAAAGACATACAATTTTATCTACTTACTACCAAAGATGATAAGCCAATTACCAGGCCTAACTCATCACATCATCACAGATCATCCCAGATCATCATTTTCACAACAGATCATGAAGAAGACAATTCTGTAGCATTTGTGGCACTGGAATCGAGTGGATCCATTCCATTCGATTGCTGCAGACGCGCTTATCTGACTATCAATCAATTGCTGTATAACTACTATTTACCACCAAAACCAAAAACGAAAAAGTTAAACAAATGGAATAATTACTTATTACTAACATCACTTATAATGTATAAATAATACTCACACACTCTATTCACATGATCCCCACTTGATAATCCCGAGAAAGTATGCATACGAATCGTGTGTGTTAGTTTCCTTCCTTTTAATTGTTTTTCACTTATGGTACTTATAGATTCTAGGCAGACATAATGATTTAAGGACAGACGAATGGATGAAACGTGTATTCATTTACAATTATTTGCTGAAGTTTATTAACAATGCAAAACAACTTAGATATAGTCGAAGATTAGGCCCTGCCTGGCGGCCCGATCGCAGTCCGGGATCGGGAGTTCGTCAGGTTAGGCAATAAGAACAATTTTTGCCGCTCATTCAGAAATTGTAGAGTTAGTGCTAGAGATGGGGATTACGATCCCCGTTTACATCGAAGTACATGTCTTGCGAAATGGTATATGAGTTGCCTGTTTTCTAAAAACGAGCACAGTTTACAAATTGTGGTATTTGCTTAATTATTATAATAGTTGGGTTGGCTTAGGATTTAAAGTCTATTAGCAGGTTGATGGTTGAATATGATAGTTTCGCGTCGTTTTACTGTTGATTGATATTACGAGAGGGGAAGGCATTAATTAGTTTTTTCCAATTTATATTACATATAACCTATTCAGCTAATTAAAAGTAATTCATTTTAATTGCTGTCATGCCAAATTAGGGGCAAATATGATAGAGAGGGGAGGATGGGGTAGGAAGGACGAAGTAATTATATTAATTATGACTTAGCTCATTTCTTATGCACAATGCCACTTGCTCGATGTTTAGATATGATTTAGATGCATAGTGGATGACGAGTTATTCGAAAAGCCAATCATAGACACAAGCATATATACAAAAAAAAAAAAAAAAAAAAAAAAAAGAAAATCAAATATATAACATAGTACATACTTATTTACTAAATATTGTTGAATTTGTCTAGTGAAATTATTAAACAAGATTTTGATAGCGGACCAATTTGCGTATAAGATTTCAGAAATCAATTAGATAAATTTTCTCAGTTCGCCACCGCAAACCAATGCATACATAGGTATTTATTATATATGTATAATTCTAATGACAGACTTCGTTGAATCTTATGTACGATTAGCATTATCCTGCGTGCTTTAGGTTTTCCGGTTAGTTTCCCTAGGTTTAGTTAGGCTTGTTGGGCTCTTGATAGCGAAACGGGTTATGGCTTAAAAGGGCGTGCCGAGTAGTCGAATACACTGTAATAAATAAATAAATAATACAAATCAGAACATGGATACTTTGTTGCATAATAAAATTAAGCGAATGTTATTTAACTGTAATTCAGCATCGATATGTACGTATATGTAATTCAAAAGTATAATTTAAAATACAACGAATGAATATATTTACACCGAATTAATTATAATTTTTTATGAATATATATATATATAAATTATATAGACATACATATATAGAATTATTATACACACAACAATAAGTTGTATATTGAACTAGTTTATTCATGATGAATATTTGATTATTGCTTACATTTCCAATATGCAGCAAGCACACACATACATATACAAGCACACTCACACACACACATGCGCACTCAATGCTAATAAGATGTTGTAAATATAAACAAAAATTCAGCAATTGGCATTATTCGTATATAAACATATGAACAATTTGGCCGCTAGCCTAATATTAACATGTAATAAACACCTTTGGGCGGCCTATTAATGTCACCTAATGAAATCTTATTGTTGGAGATTTAACTTAAAATAATTATCGTGCAAGCATGAAATAATTACACGCAGAATTATTTAAATAAAGAATAATTTAACTATGACAAAATTAAACCACAAACGTTACACCTAATGCAGAATTTCAAAAAACCGTTACCAATAGCTGGCAATTATTGATAAGAACACTAACGATGGAGCACACATACATTTTACCATGCGTGTTTGGTTGTCTATATATGTATATGTGAATGTTCCTGTGTCAGGCGGTATATCTGTATCCCTGTCTATGTCACAGTTTTTCTCTCTATCTGTCTCTCCGTCTGCCAGCAAGCAAGCAAAGCTGAAGAAGAGCTTCAGAAGATCATGTAAGTTGTTTATATGTGTGCAGAAGTATTCATTTCGTATTTATACTTAAGTAAAACGAAGCTTGGCTGCTTGCAGCAGCAGAGGGCGTTCCCATTGGCCATTTAAAGCTAGACTGCTTGCAGAGAGCAGCAGAGAGTGCTCCCATTGGTAACCTAAAGTTCGGCTGTAACGAGCCCTACCTGACGTCGGGCTCAACATTTGAGCGCAGCTCAGTGTGTGGGTGAGAGTCGCCCTATATAAAGGGCAGCAGTTGCAGCATTTCTTCAGTCGCCCAGGCTCGGTGGGAGTCAATCGTCAGTGCAGTAAAGTGAAGTGACATTAAGTGTGTGCAAATTTTCAATAATCGGTAAGCTTTCATTGAAGACTTAGAGGAGAGACCTGGAGGAAACTCTCAGAAGAAATACCTATAGAAAATACTTATAGGAAACACTTTGAGCAAATACTTCGAGGAAATACTTGAAGGGAAAACTTAAAGGAAATACTAGCCAATTCGAATACTAATATACATATTTGGTTTATTTTCGTATTTGCTTATTCGGAGCTCACACATTTCTTTCGCTTCTCTTAGCTCGATCAGGACGATGAGTGCAATTGCAGAAATCAGGTTAAATGAAAATGGCACTTCAGCTGCAGGATATATATGAAAAATAAACATTTGCTCATGCCAATTACAAGTATTTAGCTACTTACTAAATAAGCTCACAAGGATGGGACCAATGGCTTCCAAAAAGATTTCTTTTACGATAATTAGCCCAACAAACTTGGCTTCACATTTAGCAATTACCGTAATGGATTACTTGTACAAATTTTTGCTAACGTAAGATTTTCTCTTTGTAGATGTTCTCTTTGTAGATTTTCTCTCGACGCCATAAACATTTTGCACAAGCAGAAAATCAGCTTTTACTTTCTGCATAAAACGATACAAAATAAGAATTTTCAGGTATTTCAAGTCGCTGCAGTGAATCCTTGATAATATTCACAATGTGAGCATGCACACCGTACGGCTGATATAAAGGACGTCCGTATGAGCCGACGACAACGGAATCTCGACGGCCTTATGAAGTATTCGTATTTCGCAAGCAATATATTAAGATTACACACATCTTGGATGATGATCAAGTTCTTCGAAATCTGAATCACAGAGAGAAAAGAGCAGAGCCCGTTTCTTTGCCGTGCTAAAAAACATAAAAGCAAATGTGGAGATGATATTATGACTTGTCATTCGTCTGTGATTTTTCCGCCTACTTACCATTAGTGCATCGAAGCTAAGTATGTTATGAACAACATTTTTAAAAGATATTAAGGCCTATTGAACATCTTTTGTTGCCAGGGATGTCTCTTAGGATAGCACACGCTGGCTTTGACTGGAGTCTCCAGCATGATTATTTAGTTTCCTTGATGCCACTCCAGCCCACGCATGTGGCCCAATCCAGTCATCCCGGCACTTTCTGTGGAGCAATAGTGATATGAAACTAACATTACATTTAATTGGATTGTGCATCTGTAATACTTCTATAATACTTCAAATCGTGATCAAATTAAATGCTAACTACATTAATAATTCAATAAAAAAATTGATCATTTGTTCATAGTATAAAAGGAATGATATTTATATATAATACAACATGTATACGTGTTTTGTAATTTAAAATACAATGTATGAATATATTTACACAAAATTAATTACAATTTTTTTTTCATGAATATACAAATAATTATTATTTACATAAAATATACGTTGTATGTTAAGCTATTTGATTCGCAGCAAAAAAAAAAAAAACTCAGTGCTAAAGGGATTTTGAAAATTTTAACAATAACTCAGCAACTTGCTTTTATACAAGCTTCAAATTGCATAATAACATAATATTAACGTAACAACTGTATATTTTAGGCCTATTATTGACACTTAATGAACTTATTGTAGGGTTCAACTTATAATTCTAACAGTGCAAATTAATAAATAATTACACGGGAAATAATTTAGCTATGAAAAATATCATTTGGTAGCATAATTGGGTTAAAAGGTATGCCAATTAGTTGGAAAAAGATAAAATATAACCACAAACATTACACATAATACAGCATTTCATAAAAAGGCTAAAAATAGCTAAAAGGTATTGATAGGATCACCATCCGAGTTATCATCTACAACGGTGAAGCCAGCTTCATGAGCGATGTCTTCTGAGGCATTGCTAATATTGGGACTAGGCTCTGAACTTTGTCTGCTTTCAGATTGTGCTTTCTCAGGCGTTTGTGGTGGTGGTGCTTCAATTGGTTCCACCAACTCTTGTACACCCGACACAGGCAGTTGTATTTGTTGTTGTTGAGACTGTACTATATTTGTCGTACCTATGACATTTAATAACATTTTAAGGTTTTCGCCCGATATACGATCTTCAACCATTTCGTTTGCAGTGACGTGGGGTTGTGAAGAGGTTTTCCCAGATTTCCCATGAAAAACTCCGATCCACATCTTTGGACTTATAACGTACTTGAATATTAATTTAATTATGTACCCAATCAAAGCTATAAGTCCGAAAGGAGCTATTAAGTTGAATGGAAATGATAATTCCGCTGCGGGTAAAGAAAACAATTATAATAAATGGCATTATATTTTTAAGATTTAGAAACTTACAATTTAAGCTCGAAATAGTTTGAGTGGTTTTTTCTAAGATCATTTCAATTTGTTTAAGAAATATTTCACTCGCATACATAATGAACACATGATCTGGTCGGCAGTAAGGCATACGTAATTTGCTAGATTTTCTGTAACGTACATGACAAAAATATGCATAGTTTATGAATACGTTTTTAAGCAAATAGCTAATGAGTAGTACTAACAAAATTTTTTCCCTCTGTTGTTTTTCTTTAGACTCTTTAAATAAAGAGCCATATATGCCTGAAAACCAGTTTGTATTTTCATTATCCGTGGACTCTTGATGACTATCAATTACTTCAATGACAGCATCAACTTCTAGTTTCTAAATGAATTAGAAAAAAAAAGATATATAGAAATGTAGCAAACGACGTGGTTTCAATTTATACTACATACCCTATTGCACTCTAAATAGGTAACGAAGTAGCCATACAGGAAAATTCCGCCTATAACTATGGCTATTGCAGAATATCTGAATCGTTTATGCACAATCCACCCGGTAGCGATGATCAGCAGAACAGTTAACATGAAACGCACCTAGGAAGAAATACTTGAATATATGTGCTAATATATATTTAATAGTAGCGAGTCATACTTCGGATATTTGAAGTAGCTTTTGAAGGTCCTTGAAAATATCCATAATAAGCGCAAACACTCCCATTTCCTTGTGCGTATAGGAATAGTCGTCATCAACTTGATCCGACGACAAAGGAACGTCGTTTGCTTCATCTAGTATTTTGTTAAGTAAAATATCAAGATCACGCACATCTTCGACCGTCTCAAGTTCAACAACTTGTGACGCTTGTAATGTAAACAGAACCGATCGCTTAAAAACATTTGACGTTTTGCCATGCTAAAATGATTGACATGACGTCATTAGCACAAATTTGACAATGATTACGCCGCCTACTTACCATTAGCTTTTTTCGATTAAATAGAGTGTTAACGAACTTTTTAAAATACATTAGCGCTAACTGATCCTCAATTGTGGCCAGTGATTTCCCTTCAGGTGGCAAAGCCTGGCATTGGCAGGCATCTTCACCTGGAGTATTGAATTGCGTTGTTGTCAGTTCCGCCCACGCATGTGGCTCGACCCAGTTATCCTGGTAACAGCACACATTGTGAAACAGGAGCAATAAACAACTGACTATTGCATTTGACTGCATTGTTTCTTTTTAATTATTATAAAACTACAAAGTTAAATAAGACTTCAACTAAATTGCCAAGCGGTAAACATGATCACGATTGCGCGGTTGATGCTAGTGTTATAAAGTGCCAGCTGTGCTGTAGGACAGTACGCTGGCCAGTGAGCGAGACAAATATTTTTGCTACCTGCTTTGTTTTTAACAGTTGTTTATGAGGAGCAAAAGCTCCCGTTCAGTATTTAATTTCTGACGAAATGTTTATGTTTTAAATGAATTCATTTATAGATAATAAATAATAAACAATATCAGATAAAAATATTTATTAATTCCCATCAATTCATTGACAAAAAGCTGCATACATAGTTTACGTAGGCCTTGCCAGACTGTCTTGAAATAAAATATAAACATTGGAAAAGTGCTGCCAGACTTATCACAAAAAAATGACTCACGGACAGTGTTAAGTCGAATAGTTTAAACAATATAATAATAATTAGCATACCGTTATAAGCAAAGTGAAATGGGTTTATTTGGCAAAACTCCCAGCAAAGACCCCAAAGAACAGGTTAGATATCAGAATACTATATTGATTCATTTCACTTTTGCGCATTAACAAGGCCATGGATTGCCTTGAAATGATGTCATGTTCCAATTGTTTTGATTCTTATTTTCCCCATCTGTTCGTTCGATATCTATAGGTGCAAGAATGGACGCACAAGTTGCGAAAAGAGGGTAATCAGCTTGATAGGCAGATACGAAGTATACAACGAGAAGAGGAGAAGGTGAAACGATCTCTCAAACAGGCAGCTCAAAAAAATGACCGCGACACCTGCATCATTCTCGCCAAAGAGATTGTGAATGCACGAAAGGCGATAAATCGCATATACACATCAAAGGCGCATCTAAGCTCCATACAGATGCAGATGAAAAATCAATTGTGTAAGTAAATTTGGTGTATTGTAGTTACTACTGCCACTAATTGATCTTTGAATTTCTTTTATAGCTACATTGCGGGTGGCTGGTTCTTTGCAGAAATCCTCAGAAGTCATGCAGGCCATGCAGAGTCTTGTTCGATATCCGGAGCTGGCGGGCATTATGCGCGACATGTCAAAGGAAATGATGAAGGCCGGCATAATCGAGGAGATGTTGGACGAGACCATGGATTCGCTGGAAGAGTCTGAGGAGTTGGAGGAGGAGGCAGCAAAGGAGGTCGACAAGGTACTCTGGGAAATTACGGATGGTAAACTGGGCGAGGCTCCACTACCGCCAGAAGCAACACCAGCAGACAAGACACCAGCAGCAGCTTCCCGCGTTGCCGTCGAGGAGGATGACGATGATGGCGAAGAGCTGGAGGAAATGCAGAGTCGCCTGGCATCGTTACGCTCATAAACAAGTTGCCGAACAGGGGCAGCATGCATGTAGCAAAATTTAGATTCGAATTTCGAAAATGTAGCTTATGATTATTATATTTATCATAGCATCCTGCACGCCACCCAAATCCAAAATCCAATATTTTGCTGCTTACCCCGATAGTGAATTATAGAAACCAAAATAACAGTGAAACTCTATAAACAGTTTTTATAAGCTTAAGTGTACAATATTTTGGTTCATATTATGTTGAACTGCATGTGTTAAAATTGTAAACTTTTATACATATATAATTTATTATAATTAATCGGTATTAAATGTAACTTAAGCGTATATTCGGATCTTAGGCAGTTCTACGTCGTTCTCTGCACACAGAGGAATTTAAAACTCATATGGGATATGATATATGATGGCACAAGCCATATGGTCTTTTGGCCATGTTAATGACAACATTCGACGTGATATTATTAAAGCATAACCTTAGGCTGAGACCCAAATAATATTTCCTGAAATACATATGAGAGAATCTAGAAATTGTAAAAGATATCTCAGAGGATCGTAGTATTCAGAACTCTTTGATAATTTAAAAAATTCGGTGTTGTTTGTTATGGTCTTAGCTACGTGTTTCGCTCATCTTTAATACCAAGTAAGTTAAAGCTATTGGAATATTTTATGGTTCCAGTGTAGACTGTATCCAATCTACATAAGGTCCGACTCGAGTATAAACGCCTGGCCAGCCATTCAGGCCACATGGCGTGGGCCCGAATGAAACAACGCCCGCCAGAAAATAATAGGTGTTCACCTTGTTTGTGTCGAGGCCTATGAGTGGGCCACCAGAGTCACCACGACACGAGTCGACGCCCTCCATGCCGCCAGCGCACATCTGTGTATTCTCTAGGACAATGTTCTGGCGGCTATAGACGGACTGGCACTCCGACAAGGTGAAGCCATCCACGGCGGCCTTCAGCTTTAGATTGCTGGAAGACTTCTCTTCTGTCTTACCCCAGCCAGCCACATCCATTGAAATACCATCGAATGTGGCCGATCGCAGATTAGTGTCCAACGGCAGACAAATGGGACGCACAAAGTCCGTGTATTCGATTTGGCGCGCCAAGCGTAGCAGAGCAATGTCATTGAGTTGGTTCCTGGAATTGGGATCGTACGATGGATGCGGTATGGTGCGCTCCACTGGCACATCCAAGTGCGGTGGCGCACAATCCTTCATACCACGCACATCGACTTCACAATCCGGATTCGTTTCGGTGTCCCATTCACCAAGACGTGCTCCCGTCAGACGCCAGTCAGTGGGCAGAGATTTACCATTGACGCAATGCGATGCAGTCACTACGTAACGAGTGCTGATCAGTGATCCGCCACAGTGGTGACCCTTGCTGCCACTACCTGAGGAAACGAATACATTTATCCAATGGTTTCACATTGTCGCTTAGCTACCTTTGGTGTATTCGATCAGCGCCATCCAAGGGAATTCATCGATTTTTGTCTTAACGCCGCCATAAATACGATTTGATAATATATTTCCACACTGACCCGGCAATGGCAATAAGCTTGTGTTTGTCTTGTTTGCTGTGGGTCGTACTGTCGTCACCGGCGTGGTGTCCCGGTAACGATCTGGGCAACAAATCTGCAAGTCAAGATATTGCTTACGGCGTAATTTCAGAAGTTTATATGATGCTGACATACCAAAACCTTCTGATTAAAATAGCCACACTGGCTACGGCTGAGATATAGTTTATCCGCGTCTAGTAGAGGTGTTGATGTCAGTATTCCGTACAAATACTTGCAATCCTCCAGATGGATGCACAGTGCACGCTCTCTGTTGGGCGTGATGCACCGTCCATAGTTCGGCACTTGGTTAGCCTCATTGGGAAAATAAAATTCTGCGAACAAGTCACAAAAATATATAGTGAATCAATCTGTATATATGTACATGCATTGAGCATTTGAATTAATAATATCTATTTACGTTTAGTTCAAAATAAAACTGGTTTCGGAATAGCTAATCTACCGAGAGAGCTGTGATGGCCCCCAGTATACATAGTCGTATTTACATACCAACAAACATGCAGATATTTGTGTGTATAAATCATTATTCTTTAGGCTTCTTTAATGATTCAACAAACTTTTCACTGCCTTTGGCAATTTAGCTACTTACGCGAATTTGCCGAACTCACAGCAAGTCCCAAAATTAAGTAGATCGAAAATGTTTTCAGCATGTTTCGCTTTATTATGTAACACAAGCTTTCGGTTAAAACGTCGTCAGTTATATGCAATATTTTTGTTGTTTTTTATTTGTATATCTCTTAATGTCCTATTCAAGTAAATGCAGCAATTAAATAAAAATGATGACCAAAACGGAATCCCCGTTGAACTTCACTCGGCAGCCGCTCGCTACGAATGGAGAGACCAGAGCAAGGCTTCGCGTACAACTGAGACGCTGCGAAGCGGCGAGCGCAGCTTAAGGGAGAACTTTGTCTGAGCTTTTGCTTGAGCTTTTTGTTTTGTTCTCCGTTTTCTTCAGTTTGCGAGTTGTTTGTTGTTTCCATCGAAAATGTGCAAGCAGGGTATGCTGGTTTTGTGAAATGTATGTAACAGGTAGAAGAAGGCGTGGCAGACCATAGATATACCGTATAATGAGTATAGAAATAGACATTCCCATAACTCAGCGGTAAACTGCGAAGAAAGCAGAGCACGTGCTTATGTGAGTGTGTGTGCCTACATAATTTGTTTGTATTGTATATAAGCTCTCGCAGGTTGTAGAGTATCTCCTAGTCGAGCAGCCTCGGCCAAAGCACTCTTCTTTTTATTTATCTTTATGTTTATTTATAGTATTAATATTGCATAGGAATAATACACAACGGTGAACTCTACGTGTGTGTGCGCAGAGTTTCGGCTTTGGCGTTGAAAGAACTTTGGAGAAAGTCATGTCTCTCGCAAATCTTCCGTTCATGTATTTAGCATATTGATGCTGTCGAAAATCCAGTTTATATAGGAGCTGACAGCCGTGTAAACGCCTGGAATTGTTGTCACGCCGCAAAGGGTTGGCCCAAAGGCCACAATTCCGAGCAGCGTGTAACGTCCGTTGGCATTGAGGATGCCGGAGGTGCCGTCGTCCATGAAGGGACCCCCACTGTCGCCGCGACACACATCCTTCATGGGCTGGCCCTGGGCGCACAGGTGGTTCGGCGTAATGACAATCGGCTGCTGGAAGTTCTCGCTAAGCGTCGCATAGGTAATCGCACAGCTGGTCGTGTTCACAATGGGCAACCGGATAAATCGCACCGTAGGCGAGCTACCGGAACTGTTTGAACTGTTAGCTGTAAAAAAAAAACCGAGTAAGCACACGAAATGATTTCACACTGGGTATAATCAATGTGATTCATTTCAGTTTTATTTATCTTAAGTATAACAACATACTCTCCGCTTTTGTGCTCCACCCGGCCACAACACCCATTTGCCCAATAATTTTATCCGCAAGCGCTGCCGTGCTATTCAAAGGTAAACATATTGGTGTGAATTTACCTGCAACAATATTAAACTACTACAATATCGTGGGGGCGTGAGAAGGTTATCTTCGTATACTTATACTGTTGCTGAGCCCGAGCAGTGCTATATCGTTCGCGTACTTCGGCTGGTCGTAGTTGGGATGCACCAGCACGCGTATAATGTTGAATATATTCGGTTTAGAACAGTTCGCAGTATTCGGGGCGCAATCCTGCGGGCTGGAGATGTCGTCGCCTATACGCACCTGAAATCTATAAAGATAATTTTGTAGATGGCTTAGTCTGTACTAGCTATCGCCCATCTATCTTCGAGTGCAAGCCGATTTTAAAGCCCACTTTAGATCTATATCATTCACATCTAAAATTGACCAATTGAGGCAAATCTTGATTAGCCACAATTGATGGTTAATTTTTAGTTTCAGTTTCGTTTTCATTTTTTACATTTAAAGATTCATCAGCTGAGACTTACACTTCCAGATCACTCACTAGGTTAACAACACAATGGGCGGCGGTAAGAACGTAATTGTTGGCAATGAGAGAGCCAGAGCAGCGATAGCTGATGTGATTGTTGGCTGTGAATGGAGAATGGAGACAATAAACAATAGATTAATCAATAAATGTTTCAATATGCTTGCAGATCTGACAACATGATTAAGGGATGTTCCTGCAAAAGTGCAACTAATACAGATCCCAATTGTTCATATTGTGCCAACGGCAAGCAAAATTCTGGGAAACAAAATAAAGGCGGATCGTACGATCCGAATGGCTATCCCAATTCGAAAAATGGGGGTCCCCATGATGGCAGCAACAATCCTTCAAACCAAAAGGGAAGGTCGGGGGCTCGCGGCAACGATTCGCAAGGAGGTGACGGTAGCGATAATTCGATGTCACTTCTAAAAGCAGTTCTTGTTTTCTCCATTGGTTGCTTTCTAACCATGCAGATGACTAACGTGGCTAATGAGCTAGGGTAATCGATCTATTCTGTTTTGTTTGATTTGTGCTTTTTTTGTTCATTAACCGAATGTCAAGGTCTAACATGAAAACACGTACTCAGGCACTTGTAAACCATTCCCAATTGGATTGTATTAATAAATTTTTTGTTTAAATTATCATACTCACTGCGATTGCGATAGGCGATTCGGACGAACCACGGATATTGGCCTGGCTCCACCTTGTCGCCGCCCAATAGGCGTGTGTTCAGACTGACTCCACAGTCGGCTGAGTTAAGCCTCACACCTGTCGCTGGTGTCACAGGGTTGGGCGTGGTTGTGGGCGTGTTGTCATGTACAACTTGCTCCTCACTTGCATCGGCAAAGAGTTCGACCTGATCCTTCAAGCCCGTTGCATGCTGGAAACGCAGGTCACCGGGAAAGACAATCGGCCTATCAGCGGGTATTGGACGCAACTCTTTCTTCGCCGTCCCCATATCGTGATCAATGTGAAAGTGAAAGTGATGTCCGCTGCCAAAATTATGAGGATGATCATCATAGTCCTCTTCAAGTGGTTGGGGACAATTGCGTTGAGCCGCAAAATCTCGATAATCGAGCAACCGCATTTCAGTCTCATGTGCCAAAAGGCGATTGAGGTTGACGTTGACTCTTGGATTGCGCTTTGAGCTACTTGAAGGGCCCCAGATCCAGCGTTCGCTTGGAGCATAGCGTAAACTGCGACCGATGTGAGAAGATGCCGCCTGATGATGGGGACAGCAGGCAAGAGGATCGAGGCCCTGAAAGCCACAGCCAGCTGAGTGGACCATAGAAAATACAGAGGCGCGCTCTTCGGGCTTGTGGTTGAGCAAAAGCCGGACAAAGGGCGCACAATCCTTGATCCGTATGCAATGGCAGACATTGGCCGGGCAAACAACTGCAAAATTCGATTTTGGTCTGAGGTAAACGCACGTGCAAGTAATTAAAAATAAAACGCAGACTAAAACCAAGAAAATAGTCAAGGTCAATATCTGCAAGCCAGAAGTGGCCAAAGCGCCAACAGAAGTCCGGTTCGGCAATTACTGAGTCACTTTTGCTGTCGTTTTCGTAATTATATTGTTGTAGTTTATTGCCCTTCGCTTGTTGGCTCAGAGCATGATGTTAGCATATTTGCTTTGGGAATTTCTAGACATTGACCTTGACCCAGTCCCACATGGGCAACAAGATGACGTCTGTTCTTTTGCTTCGAATCTGATTTGTCATACACTAGCAGCAGCCATGGATTCCAATAAGAGCGGAGCTCCAATAAGAGCGTCACTCCAGTTTGTTGCTTAAGTCGTTTGTTTGCTTCTTTTTTTGTACTTACACTGAAAGCACAATGTGCTAATCACTACAAAGCAAATTAGCTTTACAAAACGCAAATGCATTTTGCGCTTTCGTTCAGCGGCTGCTACAATTTTTCCCGTTTAGATACACACTTATAAACAGCACATACACACACTAACACTCAGACGCACGCACACACACACACACAGTCGCGGGCACAATCGTCGTCAGTCTGCGGACTATTCTTAGCTGATCAGACGCGAGCACAACTTTTGCCGTCGAGGTGCAAAATAAAATTGAAATAAATTGGTTCAATATCTGAGTATATCTTATTTCCATTTCCATTTTGACGGCGGAGTGCAGCTGTTGTTTTTGCTTTTTTAATTTTTTTGATTTTTATTATCAACAACGAATCAAAACAAAGAGGGAACAGAAAATAAATTGAATGCCCCAAAAGCTGAACTTATGAAATAGCCACCACTACACACGCCAACAAAGAAACAACACACACACACACGCACTCATATGCATATACGTATCAACTAATTTGAGTAGAGCTGAGAGAGAGCCAAAGGCAGCGAACGATCATAACTGGCCCGAAATCTGAGTGGCACTGACACCTCGTGCGTAAGTCAACATGCCGGCAACACGAAAGTAAAGCACGCACACACACTCGCACATTCATATGCATGCATGTATACATATCAGTTAAAACATGTTTTCAAGTATTTCCGAGCTATCCATTCTGAGTGTTTATAAATGGGCTATCGACATTTACAAGAGAGTGCAAGACGTTCATATCCTTTAAAAGTGCGCGTTCAGATGTGCTTGAATATATGTATATATTTTGATCATAGATTGAACTTAAAATATTACTAACATATTTAGTAAATCAGCTTACGCTAAACATAAATGCACAAATGACATGATGAACTTTTGCTTAATATACATACAATGTATGTATGTCTAGAAATGTGTATATATGGAATGTATTGATTCTGATGGCGTACAATGCTATGCGTATGTTCTCGATAAGCCGATTGCTTTTTTTCTCCTTTCTCGCTTGCTCTTCGTGTATTTATGCCACCGGGACTACCTCGGGCGCAGCAGCTACAGAGACAATGACACTGGCTGAAACGTTATTCTCGACCTGTTCTACAGGTTCGATAGTCGGCTGCGATTGCTGCTGATGCTGCTGCTGTTGTGACTGCAACGGCAACTGCTCTGCTGGGGACGTATTCACCGCAATTGTTGTCACTGATGACGACGTCCCACGAATGCCATTAGTATCAGCATTGCTATCATTGCCAACGAGCTGGTCATCATCATCATCAACTGGCGTTTCTTGACGCAACACCGCTGCCAAGTGGTTATCGTTAACTGTCTCTAAAGTCTGATCGCTGACACCGTTTGTTGCATCTGCTGCCGTTGTTGTTGTTGTTGTTGCAACTGCTGCTGCCGCCTGCGTTTCTATTGTACTTGGCAACGTTTCTGGGTCTGCAGTCGTTTGCTCCAATTCAGCGTACCCGTTGCCGCTAGTTCCATTTACATTTAAATTCACAGATACATCACCATTGTGCATAGAGTGTGAAGTCTTCAGTTCATTGATGATTTTTTCTCCCACTTTTGGGTCCAATTCGGTGATTTTCTCTTGCAGTTTACTTTTGAACTCGATCGGCCATTTGGGACTCCATTGACGAAACAGTTTAATCTGTTATAAAAATAAACTTTAGTAAGAGAATGTAACGGATTAACCAAATGTTTTTCATATATTTACACGGCATTGAAAAAGACTCATGGGTTTTTCCTGTACACCCGACGTGGCCAGGGCATTGACGACGCCATTTACATAGGTACTGCTAGCATGTCCATCTCCGCCTGCACTCACGGACGTGTCTCTGGTGAGATACTCTACCAACACATAGACAAAATCATCGCGCTGCAGCTCACTCCATTCGTTAAACCATTGAATAATATAACGGAACTCGCCGTCAACAGATAAATTGCTCATATTCATATTTGCATATATTTATTCACTGCACACTATCTCACGCTGACACGCCCCCGCACATGCACTTTGAAATGGATAGTTGGCGACTGAGGAAAACAGCCCGAATAATTATAATTGCGATTCTATTTGAAGTCTGCCCAAGCCAGGTTCTGCTTGTGTGCCTCAGTGCTGCTATTCGCCTCAAAGTTTCTATACTAACAACAACCCGTTTCTAATTTTTCTTCGCCGCTTGATTACAAAGCCCAGCTCACAACAGCTGTTACGGCTTCTTAAGCTATCGATAATAAGATATGCGGCGTTGTGCAGCACCTGCACCTGTTCTGCAGTGCATTTAAGCGCATAAGCAAATATGAAGCAATGTATTTGAAAATGATATATACATTATATCAATTTCTCTAGTATTGAACACGATTCAGGCAGTAAATTCTATTGACATATGTTTATGCAATATTGATAGAAATATATTATGATTGAGCTGAGAAGTTATTTACTCTAGGTTTGAAAATATCAACATATCGATAAGTTGCGCCTTCCCGCTTGTTGCACAGCACTAATCATTGTGGCGTTTCTCAACTCTTGAAAGTTTGCAGACAGTAAATAATATTAGAGAACAGCTAGGCAGAAAAAATTGATCAATTAAAATAAAGTATGTCGTCGTCAGAACAGGAAATCCAACAGAAATCTATTGATAATCAGCAAGAACAAGTGTCCAATGCAGATATTAATGCCACCAAACCTGATTCGGCGACGGATGCAACGCAACATGATTTTGCCGCGGCTGAGCAGTACAAAAATAAGGGAAATGAATTGCTCAAAAGTAAGTTGTCATTTATCAAATTGAAATTGAAACAAACTACAATTATATAGTTATGATAATGACTGGAATGAAGGCACATGCAATCTAAAAAGCAGTTGTATGCACCCACAGCGCGTCCCGTGTTGATAGTACGTTTTTTTCTCGACCTAACCTTAAAAACAATTGACTAGCAGTGGCGCTATGTGAATATAATTTTTACACTAGCTTTTGAAATTAAAATCTTCATATTTTAATTGAAACAGACAGTTAATGTCAAATATGTAATCGTAACCAATTCTGTCATTTCGCAGCTAAGGAATTCTCGAAAGCCATTGACATGTATTCCAAAGCCATAGAACTTTACCCCAGCAGTGCAATATACTATGCTAATAGGGCCCTCGCGCATTTGCGCCAGGAAAGCTTTGGCTTGGCCCTGCAGGATGGCGTTTCGGCAGTGAAAACTGATCCCACTTATTTAAAGGGCTATTATAGGCGCGCGGCGGCCCATATGTCCCTAGGCAAGTTTAAACAGGCGCTATCTGATTTTGAATATGTAAGTACAATTGGTTTATTACAAATCTGTTACGCATGAATTGATAAGCTATCTGCTTAGGTGGCCAAATGCAGACCCAATGATAAGGACGCTAAACTAAAGTTTACCGAGTGCAGTAAGATTGTCAAAATGCGAGCCTTTGAGCGTGCTATTGCTGTGGATAAGCCTGAGAAGTCTCTCTCGGAGATGTACAGAGACATGGAGAACATCAGTAAGTAATCAAATTATTTTATTTAAATGTTGAAACACACAATCAAGTCCTTGCATTCAGAATTAATTAATGTCGATTTTTAATGTAGCCATCGAGGACGACTATAAGGGACCTCAATTGGAGGATGGCAAGGTTACTTTAAAGTTCATGAAAGACCTTATGGAGCATTATAAGGCACAAAAGAGACTGCATCGAAAATTCGCCTATAAGGTAGCGTTATTGCATTTAAGCCTTAATATGAAATGTATAACTTATGTATGATTGCAGATACTCTGTGACATTGATGTGTACATGCGTGCACAGCCGTCCCTTGTGGATATTAAAGTTCCAGATGAGGAGAAGTTTACTATTTGCGGCGACATTCACGGCCAGTTCTATGATCTAATGAATATTTTCGAAATAAACGGGTTACCTTCAGAGAAGAATCCGTATTTATTCAATGGAGATTTTGTCGATAGAGGTTCATTCTCGGTTGAATGCATATTCACGCTCTTCGGATTCAAGTTGCTGTATCCGAATCATTTCTTCTTATCGCGTGGTAAGTTAACGTTAGCGAACCAAGTCGTCGAACTGAGGACTTACGAAACTCATTTACAGGCAATCATGAGAGCATCAATATGAATCAGATGTATGGCTTCACGGGCGAGGTTACCGCCAAGTATACCAGTACAATGGCGGATATATTCACGCAAGTATTTAACTGGCTGCCATTATGCCATTGCATTAACCAGAAAATTCTGGTAATGCATGGCGGTCTGTTCTCATCAGACAATGTTACATTAGACAACATAAGGCGAATTGAACGCAACTGTCAGCCACCGGAGGAGGGACTCATGTGCGAGTTGCTCTGGTCCGACCCGCAACAATGGATGGGTCGCGGCCCCTCCAAGCGCGGTGTGGGTATACAATTCGGTCCGGACGTCACTGAGGCATTCTGTAAAGCTAACAATTTGGACTACATCATTCGCAGTCACGAGGTCAAAGACATGGGCTATGAAGTGGCCCACAATGGGCAATGCATAACTGTCTTCTCTGCGCCAAATTATTGGTAATTATTACTAATTAAAATTATCCAAACTGCTCAAGTACTAAACTTCCCTTTACAGTGATACTATGGGCAACATGGGCGCATTTATAACAATTACTGGTAACAATTTAAAACCAAATTACACATCATTTCAGGCTGTGGTAAGTATTGATGTAGAACTCTTTAAAAAATATGTTAATCATATTGTATTTGTTATTCACAGCCACATCCTGATGTTAAACCCATGGCCTATGCCAATAGTCTTATGAATTGGCTGGCGTAGTCATAGCGGCCTGCTTCCTATGCATAACAATAGCTATGAACACCACATTCTCCCACACCCCTGTCCACGCTTACAACCCCACAACTGCATTATAATGATCAAAACCAACATGGGATTCCAAATTGCTCAAAATACCTCTATGTACACAGCTTGCTAATTGTTCTACGATTTAAGTTCGAGAGAGAGAGAGATAGTTGTGGTATGTAGGGATGAGAGCTTCAGAATAGCAATCTTAAAAACAAATACAGCTATATTTGATACAAACTTTGCATACAAGAATGATTATATAAAGATGGCTTTAGAAGTCGGATGCTAAGTTTTATTGGTGCTAAGCATCTGAGTATTCACTGTACACAGTGTATGTTCGATTTGAAAAAATACATAAAACAACGTAAACAGTGAGTAAAAGTATTGTGTTTATGCATAGCATTTCTATATTGGCAATAAGGTGCGCGCCCACACTCAACTACGAAGCCCTTTACTTTAAATTTTATTTCCAAAGGCTACAATTCTGTATAAATTAAATTTTTGTTCGATCCTTGTTTAAATATACCTACAAGTCATTTTAATAAAAAAAAAAAAAAAAAACTATGCAAATTAGAAACAAATAATTGAATATTTTTAATTCAAGGATTAGTGCTTCAGTCGTTGGAATGAAAACAATTCAGCATTGTAATAATACAATTAAGTTGGAATCAAATTGTAACTTTATTTGAGCCCGTCGATTTCTGTTGGCGTAGCTAATGTAAACCCTAAGCTGTGGAAAATTTTATTCACATTGACTTTATAGTCTTTGAGATGCGCTCGGTGCAGGAGCGTTACATACACAAATGGTCCGTTGTAGGTAGATAAATCTTCATAGAGCTGCACGGCCAGTTCTTGCAACTCCTTTGGTTGTGCTTGGGATAAGTACGAGGCCACAGTGTTTAGCAGGTCGTGCAGATGCTTGCCCTCAATCTGCAGGCTGCGAATGACTGCCGGCAGATCCTGAAGCAGCTTAAGCTGCAGCTTGTATTCCTGGGTAGACGCTTTTAAGATTTCCGTACAGCTGTGATTACTGGCTGTCTGCAAGAACTGCTTAAGTTGTGGTATCACATCGCTGAGACTACGCTTTACAATAAATTCTTTAGTATGCAGGGCGAGAATGTGTAATAAGCTAAAGCACCGGTTTAGCACCACCGGATCCTTTTGCCGAAACTTTTCGACTAACGGTGCCCATAACAGATGCACAAGGGGAAGAAGCTCGTCCTCGTAGTCCCTCAGCAGAGGGACACCACTTATCAGGCATTCCAATGCGAGAATTTGCTGTGTTTGCTCTGAATTTGAAAGAAACTTGATGGACTGACTAATAATCTCTTTGATGAGTTCAATGTGACGCGGCAAACTGGGCTTCGAAGGCTCTTCCGCTGGAGAATCATCGAGGTCTGCTTCAGGCATATTTATGTCTGCTTCTCCACTTGGCACACTATTCAAGTCAATAGGAATGTCAGTTGGCTGCTTATTGAGCACATTCAACCAAGTATTTAAGATATTGTTATCTTCATCTACGTGCATTGGAGTGTCAGAGATCTCAGTCGCAATGGTGTCTTGCCAGCTGACCACGTGTCTCAGGAATGCATTGAAGACGCGCAAGTAGGAGTGCACATTGCCCGTTTGATGTGACTTGGTGCACTCTTCACATATCGTTTGGAAAATGCTCTCCAGATGTGGAACATTTCCACGCGTGCTGTACTGCAAAACGACAGTGAGTATATCTACGGCTGCACTGCTCTCCGGTGACTATAATGGAGAAGGTAGTCGATGTAGTCATAGTTTCGCTTGCTCTACATCCGTGACTTACCTTCTTCAGTAGTGAATTGAGATGAAAGGTTAGATAATCAGTGGAGCATTCGATGAAATGTGAAGGGGCTGCATACTTTAAGGCCACCTGCATGGAGACGAATGCAAATGTAGCTGCCTGATGCACCATTGTGTTGCTGCTAGCTGTAATTGAACGACTGCCTTACAGATTGGACACGACATGACATCATGAAAGCAATGCTTACCCAACTTTAGCAACACCTTGTGCAAACTGCGAAATATATGGCGGTCAAAAGTATCACCAATGAACAGGGCACAATGTCCCAGGGCATCCAAGACTAAACAGATATGTTGTACGTTGAACTGTGCATCCAAACTGGTGACACGACTATAGACTGGGTCGCTCTCATCATCTGAGTCGCAATCCTGAGTGCGCACTTCCAGCGCCGATGAGTATAGACCAGGTGTGTAATCTTTAAACCAGGCGGAGGACTGCAAAGGTTTATAAATTAATAAATAATGATTCATAAATAATGAAATGCCAACCTTTTCGACCTTAAGTCGCCAGGCAGCATCCGGCTGCAATGCCAAGTGCCAATGTTCTTCGGCCAGAAGTTGATCGACGAAAAGTTCCGCTAGAGTTAGGCGACTCTCCCGACCAATCCGCTGCTGGGACGTAATCATCGTGGTCATTAGTAAAATTGATTCATTCATCGCAGAGTTGCGTCGCTCGATCAGCTCGTGGCAAACATCAAACACCAGACGATTTATTGAAGGCTCAGTGCCCAATATTGCGGCAATGTCATAAAGCGTATTTATGCAGCGTGAGGAACTAAGGTATTTGAATTGGCGCCAATGCATTTTGGCACACTGTGTCTTCACTTCCCTTGTAGTGTCCTCCTGAATGCGTCGCAATGCGTATTCCTCATTTAGCAAAGTCGCCGATGTGCGCTGATCAAAGGCCGTCAGCAAACACATGACAAACAGATCCAGATTCTTGGGCAACAGGAACAGCACTTGTAACTTATTAGCGCTGATATTACGCAAGAAGCCCTTGAAGAAAAGCAGTTCGGCGAATTGCTCGCTGTCATCGCAACGCTGTAAGATGCGTGGCCATTTGTTGAGATGACTGTCCAGCAGCTGCTCAGCATTCTCGTCGAAGATGGGGGCACAGCTGTTCATTGTTTGCAGTTCAGCTAGATTCGCCTGACACATATTCGCTATGTCGTTGTCCTCATCCTGCGATAGAGCCACCACGCTCTCCAACAGGTAAATAAAATTGCACTTCAAACTGTGCGCGCACCTCTTTAGCAGTAAGCAACACATCTCCGCGTACTGCCGCCGCACAATTGCAGAGCTATGGGCTCGCAAGATGCACGTGTCCACAAATATGCCGCTCATTCGTCTCGATGTGACTTCCATCCACTGTGCAGATCGTAAATTCGACTGAAGAAACTTTAAGCGCTCCTCGTTTTCCTCAAGCGTACGGCGCTTGCTGCCAAAGATGTTAATATCATTTAGTAGATCCGTGTTGTCGCCTTTGGGAGGCGTGCTAAAAAGCGATTTGAATGCATTCACATCGTAACGTGCCCTTAGAAATTCATTAGAGGTTTCCTCAAACATGATGCAGGTGATACGGCCTAGTGCCTTAAGGGCCAACTAGAATAATTTCAATGTTTAATCAGTGCCATTAATTTCAAATTCCAGTGAAGACTTACTATTTTAGTTGTTTCGCCTATTTTATCATCTGCCATTGCAGTTTCGTACAGCACTGTAACTATTTTGGGAAGGAAGATGAATATGGTGTCGGCTATTTGTTTGCGCAATACCACATCCCCAGCATCGGCATCATCGTGCACGTAGAATAGCACCAACAAGCACTCCAGCGATGAATTAACCAATTTGCGATACTTCTCCTTGGAGATGATCTCCATCAATGTGAGCAGTATTTGGCCAATAGTCACCACTGTGTTCTGGCTATAAAAATTTTC